>NC_045703.1:32771937-33075905 GCF_009834535.1 Camelus ferus | reverse complement strand
ACACCAATCAGAATGGCCATCATTAAAAAGTCTACAAATAGCAAATGCTGGGGAGGGTGTGAAGAAAAAAGACCCTTTTATACTGTTGGTGCAGCTACCATGGAGGACAGCATGGAGGTTCCTTAAAAAACTAAAAATAGAACTAACATATGACCAGCTATCCCACTCCTGGGTGTATATCCAGAGAAAACTTTAATTCAAAAAGACACATACACCCCAGTATTCATAGCAGCACTATTTACAATAGCCAAGACATGGAAACAACCTAAATGTCCATCGACAGATGACGATAAAGAAATTGTGGGGGGTGTGTGTGTGTGTGTGTATGTATATATATATATATACATATATATAATGGAATATTACTCAGGCATAAAAAGAATAAAATAATGCCATTTGCAGCAACATGCATGGACCTAGAGATTATCATATTAAGTGAAGTGAGACAGAGAAATATAAATCTCATATGATATCATATGTGGAATTTTTAAAAATACACATTTTATTTACAAACCAGAAATAGATTCATGGACATAGAAAAGAATTTGAGTCTTTTTAGAGCACTTAGGTATTTTTCATTACCTTCCCCCCACCCCACACACACATAATGGTGTGTTTTCACATATGCTCTCATATGGTTCCAGCTCAGTTCTTTGCTCTGGCCCTCTGACCAATTTGCCATGTTACTGGCTGGAATTCAGATGGTCCATATAAGGTGGCCACTCTGCCAGGCCCGGCTGGCTGTTACTGATGGTCGCCACTTTGGAGCTACCATTCCTGCTTTGGTCATCTGTCCTAAGTGTGGAACAAAATCTTTCTGTAGTTCTCTATAGCACAGGCTGTAATTTTCATCAAGATTTATCAAAGATTTGAGATGATTTGCCATTAGATATGGTTGCCCTTGAAGCCTGCCAGCCATGGGTCTCTTCCAGAGCACACCCTATACAGCTCTGCCTTTCTTCTTCCAGGCAAGATCAGTTCATTTCCACTAAACAAAGTGTCTTTGGGTTCCCAAAGCACTAGGCCAGGAGAAAACAGAAAATTTCCCCTTCACGTCACTCTCAGGTCTACATCATTCTATCCTCAAACTTGCTTTTTGCGAGGTAATTATCTGTGTGATTCAAGGACAATTATGTTAATATGGAACAATCCAACATCAGTAATTTCCCCAAGTATGGCTTTTTTAGTTTTAGGAAATGCTACGTAAAGGACCTTCTATCAGGAAAGGTTTCTGTTGCAACTGACAGAGAACAACTGTGGCTAACATAAACAGGAAAGAGATTTGTTAGGAGGAAATTAGGTGGCTCTCAGAGTCAGGCTTAGATAACAGACAGTGACCTGTGAGGTTAGTCCGTAGGGAGCAGGTCAGGCCTAGCTACAGCTGGGGTCTGATTAGGAAGTTGCCCCTAACACAGCCACCTCTAGTCCACTTGTGTCAGCCATTGTGGTTAGAATTTATGTTTTTGGTTTTTTTTTAACTTTTAGATCATAAACTAGTGCTGTCTAACAGAGGTTTCCATGATGATGAAAGTATGTCTTCACTGTCCCAGAAGTAGCCACTAAGCCACATGTGGTCACTGAGCACTTGAAATGTGGATCATGTGTCTGGAGATCTAAATTTTTAATTTGATTTAATTTTAATGAAAATGAATTTAAATAGCTATATGTGGCTACTAGTTACCATATTAGACAGCTCAGCTCTAATCTATCAGGGCCTATTATCTTGGCATTGTTAGTCAATTTTTTTTTTCTGAAGCCACTTTTCCAAGTGCGGAAAGTGCCACCCACACCTCTAATCCTTGATTTCTAGATCCCTATATTTGGCCCATGTGAGAAACAACACCCTATAGGCCACTGGGTCAATATAAATAGCATCCTCCTAATAGGAATTGTCCATTAACCATTGCGCTAGGATAGTCAAAAGGCTCTTCTGTCATTTGACAAGGCCAGGAACCCCTGAGTGATGGGATAATAATAAGATCAGTGGATCCATCCATGTCCATAGGGTCATAGTTAAGTGTTATGGCTCTGAAGCCAGGCTGTCTAGATTAGAATTCTGACTTAGCCACTTCCCTGCTAGGTGATTTTAAGTAAGCTATTTAAGTAAGGCATTTGTGCCTCATTTTCCTCATGGGTATGATGAGGGTACCTAACTCAAACAGTAGATAAATAAATTCGTAGAAAATACAGAAGAGCATCTGGTACACTGTTAGCTCTCAGTGAACGTTAGCTACTGTTGTCATTGATGCTACAGATACCAAAATGATTTGCAGCAAAAGTGGATACTGATCCACTGGAAAGAAGAATACGTATGTCTACTAAGATCCTATGAGTCAAAATGCAGACTCAAAAGTTCAAGATGCCAAACGATATTGCTGACTCGACTGGCCTGACCTCTGACAGGGTAACCCTTGCCTTCTTAGCCGAGAATCTATCTTGCCTTGTAAAATAGTACCTTCTAAAAACAAGTAGTAAATTGTTTGATGATGAGATTTCTACTGTGTATGTTGAAAGATTTAAAAAAAATGTCGGCAGGTTTAGGGTAGCGAGTGTGGACACACACACACACAATGAAGGAAACAAGGCTGATGAGTCTAATCTGTGCTGACCCTGAAACACACATTAGCGGGTTCAGAATTTACTCCTGTCATTATAGTGAGGGTTTTTATTTTTATAAAAACAGAAACCCAAAATGCAGAAAAGAACTCCAACATTCAGGTTAATACGTGGCACGTTGCAGTGGTGAAAGAAACTCTGCTTGTCTTACATTTAGACATTTATTTCAGTCTTGAACTCTGCTTAGACCTCACTACGGGCCTTCAGCAGCCAGCATTTAGAAGCATACAGTCCTGTCTTAGACAAGCTTTTTTTTCTCCTTTGCAAAAAGAAAAGAAAGAAAGGAAGAAAGAAAAACATAATAATCGTAATCCTTCAAAGATAATTTCCTCTCTTTTCTAAAATATTTCAAAAAGAAAATAGAGGGAAGTATTTTGCTAGCCTTCTTTTGTGTCCCTAGAAGACACTGTATTATCTAGCTAGCACAATTTTCCATCTGGTTTTAAAAACTAACAGAACATATTTTGGTTGTCTACCATGTTATAGGCAGCAAATGAAAGAATTATAATATGACTTATTCCACAGCGGGGAAAGAAAAACAACCTGGAGATTCTACTTCTTCATTTGAGGTCAATAAAAATGCCCCCATGTGCATGTGTATATAAATTTTGCGAGTCTTCTACACATGTGTTTCTCAAATGCCACTGGCTCATAGAAAAGAATAAATCCCCTGGTTTTCTAGAAACCAAATCAATAAGATGTGGAATCTTCATCAGTCAAGAGCCACGTACTTTGAAGTATTCATACATACCAGCTGGAAGAAACATACCATTGCTCCACTTAAACCTAAACACATGCACTGCATGTTATTATTACTAAATTGGATATAGTAAGGTTCACAACTTACTGGGTGCAATTATGTGCGTTTAGGCGATTTCTAGGCTGATAGAAAGTTAAAAAAAAGGGACGTTATATCTAAACTGATGCCTTTAACTTTTTTGTAATGGATTTCCTACAATAATATGACTTATTATGTATACTTTTAAAATAGAGTTGTGTTTTGAGTAGCTTTTCTAACAGTGGAGATGAGTTCTTCTTAATTCACGTGTCTCATGGTTCGATGAACGATGGCACTCATTTGTGAGACAGCTGGCCAAGGCAAGAGGAATTTTTATTTACACCAACTTTTATTTATGTCATATTAACATGTTCGTAGGACAATGAACCTTAAAAAAGTTCACACTCATGACATGTTTTACCCAACCCTATGCATAAGTCTGAAGCTGGAATATTTATATTTACTCACATTTTTCACAATCCTCTTTTGAGATGAAAATCTGGAACAATTTACCTTTACACACAGAACTTTCTGTTTTGAACTAGTAACTACTAGAGCCAACAAAGTGTTCTAATAAAGGGTCAGCTTGTTCTTGTCCAGGAGGACAAAGGGTCAAGGGAAGTAGTGGAAAAACTGAGGGAGATTTGACTTCTCTGTTTGCTCCACTGAGTGGTAATGAGGTCCCTTCCCATTCCACTTGGCTTTAGGCACATAAGGCTGTTTAGCTCACTAGGGAGTCTTTAAAACACAATGGGCAGTTCAGAGAGAACAAAACAGCTGATGGTCCTTCTTCCCCTAGATTTCTCTAGACAAAAACCTCAAACATGAAACTTCCGAAGGAAAATAATCCTGAAACAGCCTCTTCAACTTACCTACAAATCTCCTTTTCTTCCCTCCCTGTTCCATTTCTCACAAACACTACATTGCTAGAACAGTCTCTTGGTACTGAAGGGACTGGAATGTAATTCGAATGAGTTATTTCTCTGATGAATGAGAAAGAAAATCTCAGAGATTCATGAAGGCTTCTGGGGCCATTTCTTGTTTTGGAAAATAAATTAATAAGGGCACATTATCAAAGAGAATTATATAAGTATATATTCTGTTAAAACACCAGGGTCCTGGTAGAAATCCAACCAATAGAGAATCTTCTGAGTAAACAACATCACTGGGGGCTGGGAGGACTACACCCAAATAACTTTTGCAAGTACACATTGAGATTCTCTTCAAAAGATAGATTTATGTAATGCTTTAGCAATTATTTGGAGAGTACAAGTTTAAGCTGGTTAGGCGGCTGATTTATCTGTGAAATCACAAATAAATTGTTTTGCTTAATGTCTGACTGACTGATTTCTCTCCTTTCATAATTCATGTTTTTACACACACGCAAACACAAATACACCCCACACATACAATTGGGTATAATACTGATGTCACACTTGAGTGTGAATTGCTAATTTTGACAATCACTTTGTAATCCATCATTAGTAATATCTTAATCTAGAGGGTTTCTTCCTTTTTTTTTTTTCCTTCTGTTTTTAAAAGGCATTTAATCTCTGGCTTAAACACGGCCTCTTCTTGAGTAGGAATGAAGTGCCATGCAGTCCTTCAACACAGTTCTGAGGGTCTGAATCTCAGAATATCCTTCTAGCAAAAGGAAGTATAGTCAAAATATTAAATCCATTCTTTCGAGGGTCACTTGCAGTTTATTCTCTCTCTTTTCCTCCCGTGAAAATCCCTAGTGCCTGCTGCCGCATGCTGAGGACCAGAAGACAAAAGCATGGTGGTGAATCAAAGTTGCAGTTCAAGCCCTAAAAGAGAATTTCTATTAAAATGGGCAACAGATGTGAACAAAGAAAAGAAACAGATCAAAGATGTGAACTCCATCCATGAGATTATTTGCAAACACAAAGCAGGTAGAGTTTTCTTATTTTTAACTTTCATCAATGCAACCTTCTGGGTGGAGGAGGAAATAACACCAAAAAATAAAATAAAGAAGGGAGTACGCAGCTATGGAATAGAAAAAGATCATATCTGCAGAAAAGAATGGGATTTAAAAGAAAGCCTTTTTTGAGCACCTTATTTATGTAGGCACTGGTGGAGATGCTGAGTAGAGGCATTACGACATGCCATGATCTCCACCTTGAAATATCCAGGGTCCCGTGGAGAAATCACAATTACAAAATAACTGTAATGTAGGAGAAATGGGAGAATCCCAGAGGATACAGAGTCAAATAATTATATATGTTGATACAAAACATTGATATCCTTTTGAAGAATTTTGAATTGTTTTCATAATTAAATAATGATCAACAGCCATGGTTAGCTGTTGCATAAGAATTGAAACAATTTGGAAACAACTTGAGTAATTGTTGGCTCTTAAACAATTTGCTCTACTCTTGTGCTGGAGAGTCTGAAGCAGTTCTGTAGAAGCAGGGGAGACAAAGGATAGTGAACTTGAAGCCTGTGATTTTCGGGACTTTGCTGGATGGCTACTTATGATTAGTCATTTCCTATGACTTTGAACTTCACCACATCTCTCATTGCTTTCTGACCAATTAACATTCACACCACAAGTCACAATGCCTTTTATTTGCTATTTGGCATCGCCTTGTTCCCCCAAGTAAATACTCACAAATGAGTACCTCTTAGTCCAGCCTTCTCAAGTCTTTGGGTGCAATTCAGAGGTTTCTTTTGAAAAGACAGAGCAGTTACTGGATGCTTGCTTGTATAGCTTTCATTTTTATAATGAAGTGTTGAGGCTGGTGACAACTATCAACTAAGTCTCAAAATGGCCCTACAGCCATGATGAATGAAGAGGATACTAGTGCTTACTTCAGATGGTCATGAAGCAGACATCAAAAAACTTGAGGTGAGAAACTTTACCTGAGTTAGTGAAAGAAAATGAGGGAAAGTATTGAGTTTGTCCTTTCTTTAAAGATCTGCTTTTCATTTTAAGAAATATCAAGTGGACCAACAATAAACACACTAACTACTTCTTTCAGGACCTTGAAAATGCTCTACAGTCCATGGAATAATTTTGAAAATCTCTTTTTTTGATAAGGATATTCATGTAAGGAAAAAGAAGACTGTAGTTCAAACTTTCCTGGACAATGAACTCAATGGTAGGAACACCCAAATCAAGTCAAAAAACTGTCCCACATTCTAAATCAGAAAACATGCTAATTATTCTTAAATGTTTAGGTAACATAAATTACAGTGAGTCTATATGGGAGTCATGACAATTGTATTTTTATGTGCTAATTTCTTTTTTATAGTGGGCCTTCACACCAGTTTTATTCAGTGAAGAACATTGTCCTAGGAGCTTAAATGATCATAAAAGTTGCTTCTAAAATTTTATGTGTCCGAAGTCAATCCACAAAATGGAAGATACATTTATTTTTGCTTTCTTTTATTCTGAGTAGCTGGGCTGGTTAAAAACAATAACAACAACAACAACAACAACAACAACAACAACAACAACAACAAAATAGATATCTAAACAAATGGAAGAAATCAAAAAATAATATTTTCTGATTTTAATTTATTTCTATGAAAAAGTAAGTTCCATTTTGAAATCATCTGTTTTGTGACACAGTATCGAAGAATATATTGTGGCAAAATGTAAGTTTGTGCCTTTAAGTAATCTAACTTCACAGATAAACACATTAATTAATTGGAAAGGGTAATATCTCACTTCCTATCCTGATAGAATGAAAAAGGACATAAAGTTAAAAACAAATCAATAGCACTTCAGAGTGATCAAATTATTTTTACAGTGAGTGGGTGGATTCATGGACAAAGTGAATTTTGAAAGAGTTAGAACACAAGAAACAGGCAGCTATTTAAGGTGCACATGAAAGGAAGTTAGAATGGGAATTCAACCTAACAACACTGTGATTTTAATTATTTATCATAATGAGGGATGAAGCTAAGAAGAGCATATATAAAAGAAAATGATAGAAAAGAACCAACGTTTCTTCTTCTAGTAACTTGCATCTTCCCACCATATTTTTCAGAAAATCCTATCTGCCTACAGGCAATAAAATTGTCTGAAGTCAGTGTAACCTGTTCTTTTCATCTGCTTGGTCTGATGCATGTAACAATATATCAAAGACAAAGACCTAGTTTGAGGAAGGGCAGCAACATTCTGGAATAACATCTAACTGGATGCTGAGTTCTGGAGAAGTTAAAGACTAATTATACATAGTTATAAACGTATATGGAATGACAGGAATAACAGTAATTTTTAATAGACCATTAAGAAAAGGCTGATGTACAACAGCTGAGAGTTCCATAATAGACTGCTTATCAACAAAACGACGTGGTTTTGCGTCTGATTCCCAAATGTTCATAAAAGAAGCGAAGCACACAAAAGGACCACATTTCTTTCCCTCCAAGTGGATATCATGGGTCCAATGCCTGTATTCCATAAAGTAGACGTTCTTTCTCTCCAGTCCCACCTTCTCTCCTGTCCTGCCTTGCACTTCACCCTTCAGAAGCACCAAAGTATTCATTCTGTCCTTACTCCCTTCAGCTGCTTCCTCCAGCACACACTTATATGATGCTGTTCCTTTAGAAATTCTCCTACAAATTTCCCATATTTTATTGCTACTCATTCATCTTTGTGTATGGTTCAGGCATTGTTTTCTATAAGAAAATTCCCCTGACCCCATATTTGAACTTACTTGCATCTCTGAGTACTCTAAGTAATTCTGTGCTATTATATATATATAAATACCATCCATTTCCTTGTCTGTCTCCTTAAGTAGACTTTTAGCATCTCCCATATAGGTGTGTGCTTCAATCAGCTCTACCACATAGCATGGCACAGGGCTCAATATATCCATGGTGAAATAAACCCAATAGAACTGAAAGCTAGACTCTATCAGAGCTTGTTAAAATGTGGTCCACCAGCTGGTACCAGACCATAAATAGTGTCTGATGCTCTGCAGTGAAATATGTACAGAAATTATGAGTGAGCATTTAGGAGCTTTTATTGCAACTTGATATTGCTGCAATATTTGAAGTCATGACTTGTCTCATTGAACAGGGTCTAGACCAGTTTGACTGCTGTCAGACTGATACGGTGAGTCATATGTGGCATGAGGTACATAATAATCATGCATTAGTAAGAATACATGTCAGCATTTTCAGGTTAGTCAATTGTAATCCCCAAATATGTAGAAACTTGAGAAAACATAAGCATGTGTTTATTCTTAAAACTTGTCATTTTCAATCATTATAATCAAATTAAATTTATAATTTAATAATAGGCAAAATAAATTATTATTTGCATTTCTAGTTAATATACGGTAAAATAAGCTTCACTGGATTACTTTTGGTTAAAAAAAGAAGCATTTCTCTGAATAGGGCTATAGAGATAAATGAAATGATGATGCTAATGATGACAATGATTTCAAAGAAATAAAACCAAAAGAGTTTCTACTGCTGTTTTTTGGAATTATGATTTGTTATTCCTCCAGTTGAGTTCCACTCCATAACCATAACTGATGGTGGAATGCTGAAATCACAGTTGGTTATTAGCTAATACTTACTGGCTAATGAAGTAAAGAATCTATCCAAAGTTAAGGGTCATTTACATATAATCGTAAACCATATGTTTAAAGCCGAAAGGATACTAGAAGAAAGTCTATTAAATTAAAAAGCTGACAGAAGCAGATGTTTAATATTTCATACCTACTTATTAATAATTTTTGGTCTTTCTGAAATGTAGCATTTTGGATTGATTAGAATAAGAAATCATACACACCTGTGGAAGCACTAGTGAAAGGCTGAATCAAAGAAGCTCTTTTAGAAATACTGGGAAAATCTGCAGAGAAGTGAGATGATGCATCAGTCTCCAGTAACATCAGAGTTTGATGTTTTCAGGAACTGGTTAATTCTATGGAAGTCCTATGCATAGAATAAACAAATCTAGCAGGGTATTTTTTTTATTGCACTTGGCAAATGGACATATTATTAACATAGCAATTCCTTTAGTATCTGTGCAATCTGAACAGGATAGTGATGTGAAGGAAGAATTTTTTTCTTTCTGATCTTCATTAATGACAATGAATGCTAGCTCTGAACTGTATAGAAGTAAGGAAACTATGACAGATTACATTCCAACAAATCTGGTTTGGTGCTGAAGTTTTATGGAGGACTGTTGCTATGATGATGTGTCAGTTGTGATGGAAAAACATTCTGGAGTAGCTGTCTAGATTAGGAGCTTGGGTTAGGATGCACTGCTCCCTTCATCAAGGAAATCTTGCTATTAAAATAAAAAGACATATGCACTAAGCAGTAGCCTAACAATGTAGTAAAAATTGTGAATTATGTAAAATCTAATGCATTAAATTAGAGATTATTCTCTTTATTATGAGATAATATGGAAACTGATTATAAACTACTGTTATTGCACCCTGAAGTGAGCGGATGAAAGGGAGGAAATTCTATCAAGAGGGTTTAAACTATGAAATACATTCTTTGTGCATCTGCAAGATATGAAACAGTTTGATCCCGAATGTTTAAAGATGGGAATTGACCTACTGGAATTTCTTTTCTCTGTTTTTGTTTTTCGAATGCTCTTAATACTTGCATGCATGGGAGGAAGCCATGCAACCTGTTTTTCATGGGCTGATAATATGGAAAAACAAAAATAATATAGAAGCTTGAAAAAAAATAGAGCTTCTATAGATTATCATAGATTTCATGAAACAACAATTTTCAGTAAAGTGGGTGATGATCTTGAAATTGCGCGTCTGCAAAGTTACCAACAAACACGTTAAAATTTGATGGAATTTTTTTTTTGTGTGACTCTAATAACAGAAAATTCAAAATTGTAGTTCATATGCCTTTATTTCTTTCATTTTATTATTCTAATAATTTATTTTTATTTGTATTTTACAGTAGTTACGTACAAATAAATCACTAATAAAAAACTGTTCATGTTACCACCCATCATTTGAGAACTACTCTGGACCCGTGATTCTCTAACTTTAATGTGCATATGCATCACCTCAGGCTGTTGTTAAAATTCAGACTGATTCATCAGATTTAGGGTGGGGCCAGAGATTTCGTGTTTCTAACTACTCCTCAGTGATGCTGATGTTGTCAGTCTGGGGACTACATTTCAAACAGCAGGTTTCCACGTAACAGCTCCTGTTGTTCTGCAGATTAACATTTTTAGCTATAAAGTCACTACACACTCTTGTTTTATGGGGAAATGGTCTTTAGTTTTTGATAAAGCATTTAAAGAGCAGTAGAAGTACACAGGAACTTCATAGGGACAGGCAATTTCCCGGCAGTGACCACTGTGCCTGGTGGTCAGGGTTTGCTCCGAACTGGTGCAGAAGTGCCTTCCGGTAAGTTCTGAGCCTGGTGGGAGTGGACCCTGGTCTGAGTGGTGAGTAACTTCAAAGCTTGCTCAAAGGGAAAGGAGGCCAGAGGAACTTTGCAGTTTGTCAACAGCAGTTCCCTGGGGCCTTAACCATGCTGTTTTTAAGTGGAGATATGTCAAGCTCTTTAACAGTACATTTTCCCTAATTTTTTGATGTGGTTCAGGTCTATGGGATAGGAGTCCCTCCACGCTGCATTTCCACTGAAGGCAAACCAGATGAGGGTCTTTCTATAGAACCATTGGTTTATAAAAGTTATACATGTTGGTGCAAAATGCAGGAATTTAAGGCCCTGTTTTTCTTGTTATTAAAGTATACTCAGTTACAATGTGTCAATTTCTGATGTACAGCATAATGTTTCAGTCATACATATACATGCATATATTCATTTTCATATTCTTTTTCATTATAGGTTACTACAAGATATTGAATATAGTTCCCCATTCTATACAGAAGAAATTTCTTAATCTATTTTTATATATAGTAGTTAATATTTGCAAATCTCAAAGTCTCAATTTATCCCTTTCCACCCACTTTCCTCCCAGTAACCATAAGATTGTTTACTATATCTGTGAGTCTGTTTCTGTTTTGTAGATGAATTTATTAGTGTCTTCTTTCTTTTTTAGATTCCACATATAAGTGATATCATATGGTATTTTTCTTTGTCTTTCTGGCTTAACTTCACTTAGTATGACAATCTTCAGGTCCATCCACGTTGCTGCAAATGGCATTATTTTATTTTTTATGGCTGAGTAGTATTCCATTGTATAAATATACCACAGCTTCTTTATCTAGTCATCTGTCAATAGACATTTAAGTTGTTTCCATGTCTTGGCTATTGTAAATAGTGCTGCTATGAACATTGGGGTGCTTGTATCTTTTTGAATTAGAGTTCCCTCCAGATAGATGCCCAGGAGTAGGGTTGCTGGATCATATTGTAAGTCAATTTTTAGTTTTTTGAGGAATCTCCAGACTGTTTTCCATAATGGCTGCACCACACTGCATTCCCACAAATAGGGCAGGAGGGTTCCCTTTTCTCCACACCCTCTCCAACATTTATTGTTTGTGGACTTTTCAATGATGGTAAGGCCCTGTTTTCTAATGTGTTACTCATTTTTGGAGGCTGATGTATAATAAAAGCCAGAGACGAAATGATTCCTTCATGAACAGTAGTATCTTCTAATGTATATGGGTGAGCCTATAACTTTGAACTAACATAAATATGTCCCTTTAGTTTAGGTAGTTCGCAGGCTAAGTGATGTCCATATTAAGTATGTTCAGTTCAATAAAAAAAAATACAACCAAGAGCCTCTGAAATGAAAAGAAATGAAATAAAAGTAGAAGTCTACAAAGTCTGCAAATCGATAGCTTAAAAAATAGTTTGTTGATTGCAAACGCAGCACAATGAACTTAAACAGAAAGCTATGAGGATAGCTCATGTCTTTGAAGATAAACAAATAAATCAATGCAAATAGAGAACTTATCCTAACATAGTATCATTCTGATTCTTCCAGAGGAGTATAGCTTCTCAGCATTATGCAAATGTCTGTAAGTTATCTTGTTCTATAAAATATCTTTATCATTCTACCTTCATACTGATTTTCAATAGTGTTTATTACAGAAAGAACACTGAGATGGTAAACCCCAGACAAGTATACATACAGAAAAAAAAATCATTAAAATTTAAGAAAATCTCAGAGTATTTGAAGAGAATCTGATACTGTGAAGTAAAAAAAAAAGTTTTTGCATACCTTTCTCAAAGATCTTTCTTCACATTTGAATGCATCATAAAGCTCAACTTCAGTGGTCACATGAATGAACTGTGCTACATTACAGTAATTACCAACTTTCAAAGAAAATTTAAGAATAAATTATGGCATGAAAATTCACATAAGTATGAATAAGTTTTGAAAAATGTACTTGATTTATAGAAATTATCTGCTCTCATTTGAAGAGGACTTCTAAAATAATAATGATAATGATAATAACGCTAAAGAACTCCTAGACCTTTCTTTATCTGTTGACTACAAAGCACATCAAGAATCTCCATTCAACAATGTAACACTTAGTAAAATTTCTAAGATGGACACATGGCGTTATGTTTCCAGCTCTCTCAAAACGTCATTTGAAGTTTTCTTTTTTTCCCAAAATGTTTAAGATGAAATCCTTTTTCAGTCCACATCATTTCCTATTTTTTTTCCTCAACAACAGTAAAATCTGATTATTAGCAAAATGATAGAGTGCTTTCTGGCAACCAGCTGTCACAGATTCATGCTGAGAATTAGAGAAAAGGAAGAGTTAGCAAAAAGAAAAAAAAAAAACCAACAACCAACCTTCAGCTCACATCAGATATAGTCATAAGATGTTTTGAAATAGTGGAGGCCAGAGCAAAATTGGATTGTAACAGGTGAAGAGAATATCTTTTAAAACTTTTACTTTTCATAACGACCTGAAGTGATATACAAAGCAAATTCCAGAAATACTACATTAACTTTGATGTAGGATTTTAAAATCTCTGAAGAAAAGAATAATTTGTTGCATTGAGTGAATAATCATAGCAGGCTACTTTCAAATAATCGACTATACAAGTCCTTTGTATGTATGTGTTCTTTCATATAGTTAAATAATCCCATCCCTTGTTTTTAAATAGCCTATAGATATTTTTGTGATTTAATATTAAAACATGGCTTTAAGAGATCTCTGTTTTTAATCAGAACTTATTCTTAACTTCTGAAAGGAATAGCTTTTATTTACAGTTACCCAATTCAAGTTTTTGTGCCTGTATCAATTTCTGTCTGTTGGGAATTGCTGTTGGACTAAGTCTGTGTAAATGCAATCATTTTTAAGGAAGTGGTGGGATGTCTTTGTAAGAATGCCCTTCTATGGTGACAAAGCTTGTTGATGTTTTCCTTTGACTTTTTTTCCAATCTGACCTTAAGGTCTCCATTCTTATGGACCTAATGCCTTCTGTGTTATATTGCCATGAAAAAGACTAGAGAAAAAGGCCACCACATGTAATTAAGATAGATTTTCAAGAAAGCATATTTTTTTCTAAAATATTAAATCTATTTACTAAGATTAAAGGCAAATGCAAATTTTAATTTACATGTACTAAATGTTTTAATAAAATTATTGAAATATTTTAAATTTTTATTTTTTAGAATTTATTTTAAAAAATTAATCGAAACTTGTTAATTTTTTTTTTTTTTTGGTTAAAATATTATTCTAGCATTCAGTATCCATCTAGTTGTCAGTGTAAATAGTCAGTGTCATGCCTTAGGCGTCTTACTTGACCACATGTCTATATACAAATTTAAGAGTAATAGGAATTGTTTAATACTGCAAAGTGTTCATTAGTTGCCACATGCAACTTTTGCGTATACGAAGGTAATCTTGCTTACCTTTGGAATCACAAGTTGGGACACAAAGAGAAGCATAAAAATCAATGCTCTCAGCATTACTGGGAAATCACATTTCATTATGCAAAAATGTATTGCATTCATACTATTTGAGAGGAAAGAGTTGGTACGTTAATTGTTTTGTCGTTTTTCTTACTTAATGTGTTTTTCTCCCAAATCTCTGCACTTTGCAGGGTCTGTCTCCAGTGTTGGCAGTGACACAACTCACAGACTTTTGAGCACTGTGGCCTTTTGTTTTGAGGGTATAGAGCAAAAGATATGATGAAGTGTTTTGCTGGGGCTTGAATGATGCCAGTCAGAAAAACAGTTGTATAGAGTTTCAGGTGTAGCTCAGGTGTTAGAGCTGAACTCTGCCTCCTAAGTAGCAGAGACACCCGTGTTTCCTTTAGTGCATTTGTTTTTCTGTCTGTGATATGCAGAGTTTTTTAAAACATGGGGCCCATGGCTGAGGCCTTTCTGCCAGGGTTTCATGGCACAGTTTTGTTTTTGTTTTGTTATTATTATTTTTTTAAAGTATGATGCAAGGGGCCTAAGAAATCAGTCTGGACACTCAACATACGGTCATACTCAGTCAAGACACAGTTTAATGATGGAAAGGGTCAAACCCACTTACACTTGAATTTCTTTAAAGGAAAAATAAGAAACTTTGTACGTATATATTATATGATCTTCATTTATGTAAAGTATAATTTACATGTTTTGGAGTTAAATGGGGTTTATGCATAGAACATGGATATTTACAATTAATATTTGTTGGTCAATACCAGTCACCTTCCCAGTAGAGATCACCTGATGTGACCTTGAGAAAATTCTCCTGAAAGAATTCCATGTGCTTTGTAAACCATTTTGTGAAGTCATGTTTCAATTTAATTATTGATATTAATATGAAGTCAATTATATTTGTGAGTTATAATTCTGACAATGAATAAAACATTTTTATATAAAAGACAAAAAAAAAAAAAAGAAAAAAACATGCTAGTAATCCAAATGGCAAAATTCTGGCAACTGGCAACTCATAATATAAATCTGCCAGATATGTCCCGCTGCTTTACAGCGTGGCCATCTGCCAAATAGCTCTGCATTGCATCCTCAATAGGTTTGACAAGAGGAAGTCGAAAGGGACTCCACTGTAATGCTATGGCTCAATTAATAAACACTTTTTCAAAAAACATTTAATTGTTTAAATTGGATATCCTGTCAGGTAGAGCGTGCAGGTTTGTAGCTTACCAGAGCTAATTCTGTTTAGATTTTAAAATACTGGTTTTAGGAACATCTCTTATTGATGAATTATGTGCTTAGGATCCATATTTTAGATAAAGGGCAAATAAAGTACAAGTCCTAGAGGGCTGAGTTAACAATAAGTAGAGCATAAGCATAAACTCCTCCTCTGTTCCACATTTAAAATTTTATGATTTGGGGTTTAAACCAAATGAATTTCTCAGGAGGAATCTCCCATCAGAGTCTTGTGCTTCCATTATTCCTTAAATTGCTCACATATAAGGTGTCTAAATGTCCAAAGTAAAACATATCACTCCATTTTGTTTTATATTCATAAGTTAAGAAAAATCCTAAGTGAAGGGAATAAAAGCTTTACAGAATTGGGCATTTTGAGAAAAGAAACTAGAGGAACCATACAAAGTATCCAAAGGAAATACATAGGGCAGTAGAAATGTTTAATCTAGAATCATGGCATATTTGTGATGGGTGTTACCTTTGAGAGGCTCTAATCCAACTCTTAATTTTAGGTATGAGGGGGAGAGTATAGCTCAAGTGGTAGAGCACATGCTTAGCACACCCAAGGTCCTGGGTTCAATCCCCAGTACCTCCCTTTAAAAAAATAATTAAATAAATAAACGTAATTATCTCCTGCCACCAAAAAACAAAAACTAAACTTAAAAAATTTTAGGTATGAAGTGAATGAGGGCTTAGTGATTGTAGTCTAGTGCTCCTCTTAGTGCAGTTGGTAAGTGTTGATGTTCGTTAGAAGCATCTAGAGAGCATATTAAGATGCTGGTGTTTGGATTCATGTGTTTGGAGTGGAGCAGCAGTAAAGTCACACTTTTCAACTGATGTCCTAGGTGATTCTCAGGCAAATGGTTCATGGACTTCACTGTTAGAAACCCTTCACTTTAGAAACTGTTAGAGCAGCCCAAGTAGCTGCTCTACATAGACAATAATACTGAAGGTTTGGAAGGCTAGGAGGATGGCTGACTAGTAAAAATGATAGAAATGAAAGAAAATAAGCATCATTAAGGTTTCTTTACTGTCACATTCCTGGGAAACAGGAATTAAGAGCAGTAACTCCAAATACAACACCAGTGTTTCCATTTTGACCCTTGAGGTGGGACACTTCCATTTCCAGTTTGCACCCAGTATCATTCCCCATTCACTCCTTTATTTGCCACTTTGTATGTTTGTTTGTGTGTTACTGTCTCTTTCTCAACACCATGAACTCCTCTGAAGGAAGGAATTATCTTACTTTACCTGCTTTCCACCTCTCTCCCCTTGCTCCTAGAATTGTTCACACAAGGGTGTTGTGTGTATTATGGAGAAAACATGGTCCCAGAACTTGTCTCTGAGAATGTCTTGTTATCAAGACAACCTTATCATATCCAAGTATCAGATACCTTTTATGTTGGAATTTAGCAGAATTAAATATACCCATATTCTGATGGTCTGGGAAGATAGCTCTTAAAGCAAGGATTCATACTTGGGACATCACTGAGTGCTGAGGTAGATGAGTAAGGCTGGAATTACTTGTAGGTGGAGTAAACACTTCCAGGTAGGACTTGAGGGCAACTAGTGAGGGCTTCTCTCCAAATGTGTAGCCTCTAGCGTATTTGTTAATGCCTAATGTTCATTACTTTGAGTTAAGGCAGTTCCCTTATTAAAATCCAAATAGTCATGGGAAAGGGAACATATTAAGTCATATTAGTGTCACTGGTGACAACAAGTTGCCTGTTAGTTCATTAATAGTAGGTAGTCAATATATATGCCAAATAAAGGAATGAGTAAACAAATGTTTGCTGAAGGCAAGTGAATTTACCCAATCTATAGAAGACAGAGGGTTAAATCCAACAGGCTGATAAATTCTTCTGATTCCATGCCAGTAGCTTTAGGGAATAAATGTCTCAAGATAGGGGCTGGGAGGAGGGGCTCAGCAAGGTAGCACAGAGGAGTGGGTGTGCTGCTTTCAGTGCTTTTTTCTGCTAGCAAAGAATTAACGGCATTTACCCAGTTAAAGATATAGATCAATGGATGAAGTTAATTTGGGATCATTTTATGTACATTATCTGTAGCAAAATGTCACCCACATGACAGGCATCTACATGGTGCTTCCATGGCTTTTAGTAGGAGCTTTAAGTGAATGTAACTAATGGAAAATGTTAGTATCAATGAAAACAACTTTTCATTGATTTAAGTATTTGCTGCTGTAATTTATTTATAATACTACATCCCTACATTAGCAGGGGGAAAAGGGCTAACAGTATTTTTTGAGGCGTAACGGAGAGAGGCAACAACAGGAACAATTACGTTCACATTTTCCTTTTGTAAAAGTATCAATGATGGAAATGTCAAGACCTCAGTACATGATTTTCCTATACTTGGTCACCAGCAAAAATCAATTCTTCATGTATAATGTGTGGGCAATGATACACCCCTGTAGGGTTCTTGAGGGAATTGAGTGAGGCAGTATCTGTAATATTAGCACAGTTCCTGACTGAAGGTTAGGGCTTAATTAATAGTCATTATGGTTGTAATATATATGCATTGTTAAGAATAAACAATTGCAAAAGCAATAGTGATTGTCCACATTCCTATGATGCTTTATTGAGTTTTTGGACAATGAAGGAAACATGCTTAAGATTCTTTATTTGGACAAAATTAGAATTTTCAGATCTGTGGGTAATTGAAATGTTTGCATTTGAAGCAAACAAAAAATACAACAAACAGGTGTTGTATATTTTAAGAAAGTGCTTTCTAATTAATAGCCATATGAAGAAAGGTGAAGGCTAGATAATTAATTCAAATGGCCTAATCATATGCTTATTTTGATAGATGCAGAAAAAGCATTTGATGAAATTCACAGCAAGCCAAAAGCTGAGGTGCCGAGGTTTAAAGCAAAGAAAGGGTTTGCTCACAACGCAGCAAGCTAGGAGACAGAACAAGTCTCAAACCCACCTCTGAAGGCTAGGGGCTTGGGATAGTTATGAGATGAAGCTGGAGCATGGGGAAAGGTAATTGGCAACAAGAAAAAGGTGTGTAATCGTCATTCTGCGCAGACGCAACTAAGCTGCTGGCGTCTTCGTGGTACGCATGCTCGGAAAACGACGGCGTTGGCGCACTTTCAGGGTGAAGTTTGCGGCCCTCTGAGGTGAAGAGGTGTGGAAGCGGACGCACACCCAGATAGAGGGTCAGTGGGTTGACCAGTCTTAACCAGCTGGAGCTCGAATTAGGCACAGCCAACTCCAAGTTCCTAAAAAACAAGTTGGGCAAACACCTTATTGTTAAGGCTACGCGATGCTTGGAGGGCACGCAAGTTTTTTTTATAAAAACGAAGCGTGCGTGAGTGACGGCAAGTTACAGGTGTGACGGTTTCAATACGAGAAGACGCCAGGTAAGTTTCTTACACTGACTCAGTTTTCTTATGTTTAATGTGAAACCTGTGGTTCCTAACTACTTTGTAGAGTCAAGTAAGGTGATAGGTGTGGAATGCTCTGGAAAAGGCTGTAAAGCGGGGTGAAAAGGGAGGTTGGCGAGAGTGTATCTGTGCCCTTGCTCAGCTCCTGCTATACCAGCTACTGTTTCAAGGAAACCTAACTAGGCAGAGTCATGGTTACCTAAAATTTGGAAACTGACTTCCCCAAGCCTCTCAAGCACGACACAAATACAGTGCATATTGGGACCCTCTTGCCTTGCATTTCACTGAGCAGGACGTGATTTGGTCCCCAAAGCTGATTACTGTCTTCCTCTTCATGTAACAAAATGTGGCCCAGCCCGTGACACCTGTGTGTTCCAACCGCAGTTACCTCATTTTTCTCTGAATTCTCGTCACATTACTTTGTGCAGTTTGAGGACTAAATTGTTTATCCATTGCTTTGTGTCCATGCTGACTTCAGATCCTGAGGGTAAAGTGCATATCTGATGTATGATTTTACACCCAGCAGAATCTAGCAGAGTGCTTGGCACAGAATAGACCGTAGTGAGCAGGCATTTATTGATTGATGAGGATGTGTTACTGGATTTGAAATCTCACCCAGCACACAACTTCCGATAGCAGCTAGGGAAGCAAGGGAATGCTGGGGCAAATGAGCAAAAGGTAAATTGAGAAAACTAGGTTTAGATGTGATGAATAAGAGAGAACTGAAATGAAGGATTAATTCAAGTCCACAGGTCAAATTCAAAGAAATGTAATAGGAGATGTTTAACCAAGAAATAATGTATAATTTTATTAAACCCCAATTTAAATCAGTTTTCCAGCATAATGTATCAAAGATACAGCAAGACACGTGAAAAGAATGAAGGAAAGGGAACTGTTATTTCACGTGCCTATTATGTGCCAGAGTCTGCAAAAATGCTTTATATAAACTCCAATTTAAAAAAAAGGATGTGATTTTCTGTTAAGCTATCAATAGTGCAAGGGTGAAAACAACTCTAATGATTATACTTGGATTAAGAAAGATGGGGCAATTCTGGGATTTTGTGGCTTTTTTCCTCCCTCAATGTTAGGAGTTACAGTGGAGGACTAACTGCCAATCGATGCTCATTAAAGGAAAGCCTGAGAGTGCTGGAAAGAATAAGTAGTGACGGATACCAGGAAATATTTTCTAGGACCTTATTGTAAGATTTGCAAGGCATATGCATGATTTCTGCAGTTCACACTGGGTTCTTTGACTTTCTATCAAGCTCATCAAAAAAAGTAGAACAAAATGAATTGCAAAGACGTGTTTTTGAGGAGAGATGTTTGAACAATATATGAGAAAACAGAATGAAAGGGAAGTTAATAACCATGATTTTTTTTTTATTAGGAGTCTAATAAATAGTCTTCTGTTTCTCTTCCAAGAAAAATTTGAATTCTAATGGATCTTAGACTGCATGTCACCTTTTGGGAGCTATTATTTTTTGTATGGAGTGGTTGATAAAATGCCATTTTCCTATTGAATCGAGATAAGAATGGGCCAAAATTATAATTGTTTTCATAAGTTTGAAGTCACCAGATACATATTTCAATAGAGAATGTTAAAGAAAAAGTATTTTAAGCTATGGAGAAAAAGGCACAGAAGTGACATGTTGAAAGGGAATGGAGTGTCATTAAAAGTTATTTCATGATAGAGGAAAATTCCATTGGCTTTGATTCTTATAGAAGATTCTCTTTCCTCCTAGAGTCAGTGTTATCATTGGGTTAGATAATATGCAGGTAAATTCTTGCTGTTTTCACACTTGAGTTCCAACCAATCTCAGGATTTGTTTTCACATGCACTGTAAATCCGTGGAGTGAAAGGCACACATTAATGAATAACTGAATTTTCTTCTGCTCCTGGAGATTTGAGATGTGAGCCAGCTCAAAAAAAAAAAAAAATACGGAAGCTGGTCCAAACTTGGTCAATATCTCTTTTATTTCCTAAAGTCAATTTTGTCAACTGCCAAAAAAAAAATTTTTCTAATTTTTTAATGCTTGAATGAGTAATTTACTCTCAGACATTGAATGATCCAAAACAAACAAGCCAGTTTGTATATTTAGTTATATGAACTTTTGAATGTACTGCCTCAATAAATCTAATACTTTGCTGAACTTAAATAAAGTGTAGACACCTAAGGGCCCTGCCATTAATTATCTCTCCCTGCAGACATTGTGACCTCCCTTTATCCTTTAAGATTTGTTTCGTCCTTATGGTACTGTAAATATTTTATATATGTTTTGCTGTTAGGTCAGTGCTGCTTCTCAGTAGGCATGTGGCTGATCTTTGGTGTGGTTTCAGTAAGTTTCCTAGGGTATTCTGCTGTTTGTGTCAAGATGTTAGTTGTTATTGATTTTTTCATAGAAATATGTGGTAGATATTAATATATTCAACACTACTAATGAGAAAATTGAGCTTTAGGCAGGTTGATTCATGGATCGTTTCAATCCTAAGTGATGCACTTCTTTTGAGGGAGCAGGGGCTGTAAGCCTTGTTCGTTGCTTCTGATTACTCTTTTGCTCCAGGGTCATCTAGCAGGTCTGATGATATTCTCTGTGGCTTCTGCGTTGCTAATGTCTTGTCTGACTCCCCAGTCTAAATTGGGGCCCCCTCACCCTCTCTTCTTCACCTTGTACTTTTCCCTCAGCATTTATAACAAGTGGGGCTTTACGTTTGTGTGATTCCTAATACATGTGTCACAGACTCTGCTACAAACTCCGTGAGGGAGGGGATTGTGTCTCTCACACTGCTGCACCACCAGTGTCCACCACAGACACTGATGCAGAGTGGGCACTCAGTAAATAGTGTTGAAAGACTAGGTTAAGGTGAGATTCAAACCCAGGTGTGTACGACTCCAGAGTTATTGATTTATCCATTGAGGAATTGTTGCATGGTTCCCATGATCAGCCCTCGCATGGGGATTGTTAACTCCTGGTATGCCCTGTATCCTATTTCCTAAACCTAGTTCATATTGAAACTAGATTGGAAGCTCATTGAGAGCAGGTCCCATTGTTTACATGTATAGTAAGTGAAGTGCATCGTTAGTTGGTCCTCAATAAACACTCATTGATTAAGAGCTGATCCTAAAGTGTAACCTATTATAGAGCCTTCTCTATTTCACTGAAGTCATACTCTGTCACTGTCCCTTGGCTTGCCATATTCTTCCGTTATGATGACTAACCATCCTAATGATGATTATGGCACTAGGTTCTGCTTGATGTTAATGTTTCATTGTTTCTCCTTTATTCCGCGACATTTGGAGTGATCTTTCAAATCCTTGAAGAGGTGAGCTGCACTGTCTGTGGCAGATGCCACATTTATATGGTGTACCACACAACTCTGAAAGCCATACAGAAATTCAGGTCACTCAGATTGAAAAACGAACACTCTCCACATTGAAAAGAGAATGAGTTACATATTTTTGGCATTACATATGTTCTTCCTCCCATTTATAAGATCCAGAACCCACGGCCGGGCACAGAGTAGGAGATTTAACATTCCTCTTGGGTCTTTGTTGTTTTTTCTTCCCACTCCCCCACCCCCATGGCATCCACTCTGTTCTTTTTGTTCTTCAAACTTTGGTGCTAACTTCAGAGCTGCAGACATGTCATAGATCACAGATTTATATATATGAGTTAAGAGCAGGAATGCTAAAATAATTTCTTTCTCAGGCCTTAAAGATAGATGGCAGGTCAAGACACTCGAGTTCATAGCCAAACATACCGAGGCGCAGAGCAGCATGGCAGTAATTTGAGTTGTGAGTGCCAAAAGTGCTTGTTCAGCACTAACAAGAAATAGGAGAACAGGATCAGTGTAATCTCATATTCTTATTAAATTAAAAAAAAAAAAAAGCAGAGTAATGCCAAGGTTATGACATGAAGTGACAAGACCGAAAAAAAAAAACCTCAAAAAATAAAACACACACAACTCAAGGTTTTTCTGATGCTTCGTCTTCTGTTTGTAGGCATGTGAAGGAATAAAAATAAGCCCCATGGCATGAGTTATAGACGGAGTATCTGCCTTTAGCTAGGAATTTCCTGGCATTTTTCAGCTTGTGACAGAGACTTGATGTGATTAAACAAAGGCTTTTCTCCAAATTTAAAGTTCTTTTTTTTTTTTTCAAAGCTGAATTTAATATGCTCTAACTTTTTTTTTGTTTTAAATGGGAGCAGATGCCTCTGTTCTGTAAGCTGGCTACCAGAGTCTGAGAATAAATGGAGAGTGCAGGCCTGTTGTAGTGGAGGCTAAAGCGACCGTCTGCCATGTTTGCCTTTTATAACTACGTGTTGCCCCCAAGCTCCCCAGAAGCAGAGCCCACTATCTTCCACTGGCTGAGGCTGGGGCAGAGGGTGGCTTCCACTGGATGGGATTTCGCTTGGACTCACTTGGAGGAAGCGCAGCCTTCAGGCCAAGCTCACCTGGTGAGCCACATCACCACTCTCCCCAAGAGAAGAGAGAAAGAGGATCAGGGGCACCCCCTCTAGTGAGGTACAAGGTTGTCAGAATTACCACCATCATTCTCTTTTTCCCAGGATAGAGATGAGCTAGAGATAAGAGGACAAGTGAACTGAGTGAAGTGGTCAACTGTCCTGGGGACCCCCTGGGTATGCCTGGGTCTGGTCCTAGGGAGGGGCAGCCAGCATTCTCTACATCCTTGAGATTTTTGTGGGATGGGCCAGGTGAGGATGGGAGACAGGGCCGGCCCCTGGTTAAGTACAGCGCCTTCCCTTAAGGCAGTGGTTGTCACCATCACTGAGGAGCGGGAGTTAGACAAGGAAACTAGGACCTGAGCAACCAAGCACTAAGAGGTGGGGGCTGAAGAATAGGATCCCAGGCAGCCTGTATTCCAGTCCTTCCTTCTGCAGGGTAGAGCAAAGCTTCCCTTTCAACAGCAGTGGTCTTCAGCATAGGCAGTGAAGGGATGTATGTGGTCGAAAGGGCTCTGGCAAAGATCCCCTGGCCCCCAACTGTCCCAGTGCTGGGTTCACCCCTGAGAGATGGATTTGCAATAGTAAATAATGCTTTAATAATAATTAATAATAATGAAATAATAATTCAGAAAATCATTCTGGTGAGGGTTGGAGGAAGGGAATTTATATCTTAGGGCAGATTTGTTTAAGAAAACTGTTTTGTCTACCAGTAGATCAGCTCCACACAGGAAAGTAAAATATTGACTGATGGAAGGATCGAGGATTTATTTCAGTGGTCTGTGGCTAGGAATTGAAGAATTCTTGTCCCAGTGATGAGACCATGCACAAGTCACCAGGGTTCTTGGGGCTCAGATTTGTTGTATGTATAAAACAAGTGTGTCTTATGAGTGGATATGGTGGTCAGCTTGCAAGATCTCTAAGGTTCTTTCTAGGCCTGACATTCTGTGGGGAAGTGATTCTTGAGAAGGAGGCAGAGCCCAGGACATTGAAGCTGGCAGGGAGATTTGAAGTGGTGCTGAGTGTCTAAAATAAATGGTTTTCTATTGATAAAGACCATGTTTCCTTAAAAAGATATTTTTGATTGGAATCTATATTTATTTATGAGACATGTTCCTTTGGACCTATTATATGCAAAGAAATACCATCCACAGTTTGGATGTGTGTGTGTGTGCGTGTGTGTGTGTGTGTGTGTGTGTGTGCGTGTGCGCATGTGCATGTTAGTTGGTCATTATCTTGTTGGGGCTCTTCTAAAGCCCAACCCACTCAAAATGTAAATTTTTACTAGTTCATTCACAGATTTTTGACTTGAGAGGCTGTAATGGCTGTAGTTAAATACACATTAAGGCACATTAAAGCCTTAACATTAAGAAAAGCACAAGGATTTGAAAATTTTTTTGCACTAGAATAAACTTTTATTTGCTGATGGGTTTCACCACCAGCTCACTTTTCTGATTTCTTATAAACCACCCATTCAGTAAAGAAATTACACATAAAAATGTTACTTTAGAAACTGCAGGGTGCTTTGAGAATTTAAGCTCCAAGGATCATAGGGTCCTTGACACTTATGGTTCATACAGAATAGTATAAATGTGCAAAAAAAAAAAAAAAGTGCTGAAATTGATTTAAGGCCGTGCTCTAGCATTTGACCAGGAAAAGCATTCGAAAGCCCCTAAAATATGAAACCTGAAAGCCCAACCTAACAACACTTTCACAGACAACATTTAGCTCCATAAAATGTTGAGAACATTAAGGAATTAGCCATAGAAAAATCATGGTGATTTCCCTTAGAAGCTTTAAAAAATGATGGGCCTGGAGAGTTACAGACTCTGAGCCCCAGGGAATGAAGTGGGAAGGTAAAGCTTTCCGGAAGAGCAGAATCACTTAGCAGTGCGCTATCAAAAGCAACATGTTGTCAGGATTAGTCACTCTCTTATAATGTTCCTAAAGTGGCTTCTTGGGGCCTGTTAGAGCCATTGCCAGAGATCTCACCTATAACACATCCAGCTATGGACATGATTGTCTCTCCCGGGCTCTGATGGATGCTCAAGGAAGGGAACTTTGTCACTTGTTTCTGAACCCTCCACGATGACAGTCCCAAAGAGGAAAATGCTGACCACTGAAACCATTCATGCCTTTTAGTCTCTGAACTGCCTCTCCTGAGTGACTACCTGAAATTTTCACTCAGGAGCGTCACAGTCATCTACCTGACAAAGCACACGGGACTCTTGCTCCCCTGCCCCCCAACCTCTCCCCCATCTGCTGCTTCTCCATTTCGGTAGTTGGCACAACTCTCCACCCAGTTGCTCAGCTTAAACCTCTAAAGCCACCCGTGGTTCTTTCTGCCCTTTACACCCTGTCTTCCAGTTCCTCATCACCACCTGCAAAACCTACCCCGAAACCACTCTTCTTCCTTTCTAATGGTCACTCTAATGCCAGTCAGCTTGACTACTGTGATAGTGTGGCCCAGCTTCCACACTTGTCCCTGCTCCAGCCCAAGCCATTCTCTACTAGCAGCCAGAGTGATCTTTTGAAAAGTTAGGTCTGAGTACATCACATGTGTGCTATACCCTCTACTGGGTCCCCAGGGCACTTAGAATAAAATCCCAAACTATTCCTGCAGCCACACAGCCCAGCCTGCCTTGGCACGTCTTGCTTCTCTGACCTCCTCTCGTACCAGTCTGCCCATCGCTCACCGTGCCTCAACCACACAGGCCTCCTCTGTTTTTGAACACAAGACTCAGTCATGCCCTTGCTTTATTTAGTGGCGAATGCTCTGCTCCACACACCTCAGGGGCTGCTCCTTCGTGTCAGTCTGCTGTCTGATCAAGTGTCTGTTTCTCAGTGAGCTCTTACCTGACCACCCTGCCTAAATTAGCACACACCCCAACGCCCCTTATCTCTGTGACATCATTCTATTTTGTTTTAGTTGGAGCATGTATCACTAGTAAACATTATCATTTGTTCATTGTTTGTGTGCTTCTTTAGTGTTTGCTTTCCACTACATCCCCCGCTCCCTGCTTAGACGGAAGGCCCCTGTGAGCAGGAACCTTGCTTGTTTTGTTTTTTGTTCTTCATTGCAGTCTGGGACGTAGTAGGACTCCGTAAATAATTGATGACTGAATAAATGAATCCGTGTACACACTTTCTGTTCCATTCCTCAACTCTGCCTTTAGTGAGACCCTGCTGATATGGAAATAGATGAGGGTGGTGAGAGGAGACAAGAAAGGCATAACATGTGGTCTCTGTTCCCTTACCTGTCTCACCCACCCACCACCAGACACCAGAACATGTGGGAAGTGGCCCAGATAAGGATGTTGAGGGGTCTGGGCACACCTTCCCCATCCCACTTTCCTTAGTATCACAGCCTGATAAATGAAGTCAGAAATGACACAGTAGAAGTAGGAAATAAATCAGTAAGTTGAAGGTCGTATCCAGAGCTACAAAGTCGTTTTGCTGAGCTCTCCATTCTTGTTGGTCTAACGAAACTGAGGGTGTCTTGGTAGGCCCACCTTGTTCCAGGGCCTCTAGGTAATGGGAAATGGCCTTTAGATGAGTTTTTCACATACACACACACGCACACACACACACACACCATTGGCCTTCAAGGGGCAGTTAGATCTATGGACTTTGGGACATACCAGAACTCTATCTCTAAAATCAAAAAGCCTGAAATATATTTGGGAAGGCATGACATATACTCAAGGGAAATGAAATAACTACCTAAGGAAAAGACTTAAGAAACACTACAAAGTAACAATGTATACAGAAATGATGACATCAGAACCAAAGAGCGATTGAGTATAAAAATTATGAGAGAGGTCTCCACATTTTACAAAACTATGTAAAATCATAGGGGATGCAGTGAGGCTGGGAGAACACAGTTTTCTCAATACATTGGAAATAAATATATACCAAATTTTTTTTTGCAACTTACTGCCAGATCTAAAGTTGAATCACATTCCATTAGTGCCAATTAACATAACCAACACATCAGTTAAATTTTTAAACTAATAGACTAAAGAATAAAGTGTTCTTCTATTCTAAATATTAAGATTTTTATGAGAAAAAATGACTCCCAGTCCTATTTGCCTGTTTGCAGATTTATATTTATCTCTTTATTATTCAGAACATATATTCCAGATAGAGATTATATAGTTCCTTTACTCTTTTTTTGTTTACATACGTTGCCCTTCTTTTTTCTTTTAGTAACTCAGGAAGAAAGATAAATCATCCCCATCACGTTTCATTTTTGTTTTATTTTATTTTATTAACTTTTTTTTTTATTATCTTTTATCAGCAGCTTTAATGAAAATCTTGAAAAGAGAGAAATTTGAAACCAGTTGTTTCACCGAGCTTATGGGGTTGTCTGGTGATTTTGGGGGTCTTCTGTGCCCTTGGCATCACCCAGACGGCAGTGTGCATAAATGTATACAGTGCTGGGCACACAGTCATGGATGGGGTCCTGACTTGCTCCAGGCTGTCAGGCAGGCCTGTGGAACGTGCTGTTCTCCACGTTCTCCACGGCTCTGCTGTAAGCTGTCTGGCCCTCTTCCACGAGCTCCCCTTCAGAGTTGCCTAGGCTCTTTCAAGTCATGAGAGAATATCACTAGACCTCTTTAGTACCTTTAGCTCCTCAGGATTCTGTTGCTCTAAACTAACATAGTTTCTTTTTTTTTTTTTAATTTTTATTGATTTATAATCATTTTACAATGTTGTGTCAAATTCCAGTGTTCAGCACGATTTTTCAGTTATTCATGGACATATACACACTCATTGTCACAAAACTAACATAGTTTCTAAAAGGAAAACCTTCATGACTTGAGAAAATGCAAAGTAAACGCAGAACAAAGTAACTTGGTTAATATAAGCGCTCTTCCGAAAAAAGACAGTGAAAACCTACAGTTTATTATTTAGACAAATTTGATATGTTTCAGCCTACATTCATTTGCAGCCCTTCAGTGGGGAAATTTTTGTCACAGATGACTAGGTTGAGAGTTTATAGGGTCGTCCCTGAGTAAGACATTTGCTGGTTGAGTAGCTTTTATAGCTGAATTCTTTATCAGAAAGACTTCATAGGCAGCTGAATATTTTATTGCCTTTTCTCATTCTAGTTAACAAGGGAGAATAATCCACTGAGAAATGCAGAAATACATATTCAACTTAGACTGTAGCCATTTAAAAAGCGTTTCTGGAAATATCATGATCATTTTATGGATTGTGAACTCTTTCAATTTTCAGATTTAAAATTTACATCATAACCGTAAAAGTTGAAGATCTTTAGAAAAAAACCCTCACTGCTCCCTCAAAACTAATGTCTGAAGCTGACTAGCCTCATGAAACAACCCTTTATGTAGGAGAAAACTTTATAAAATCTAGGGCTTACAGTTGAATCAAGACCATTTATATCTTAAATCGTATTTATGTTTACCTGGCATATACACCCTGGCTTAGACATCTCTTGTATGATCCCCAATTTATAAGTGGTAAGTGCTCAGAGCGTGCCTAGGAGAGCATCCAGTGTTTATGTTTGTCCTGGCACTTTGTTTCAGTTGATTCTCCCAGGGTAAGGGGAGGAGAAGTACCTGAGGCCCATGCTGGATGTACAGCTGAGCTATTCTGACAGCAGGCAGCCTCTGAAAGCAGCCATTAAGATGCATTCTGTTAACTCTTACTATAGCTCAGGCCAATTTGCTAGTTTCTAAAATCGTTCGATATAATTAATTTTATTTATTTACGTATAATGATATTCTTATTTATTACTACTTCCTGGTGATGTTTTAAGCAAAATTTGTTTAACAAAACACTGTTTCATCTTTATGGGAGTTTCTTTTCCTTTGTGTTGGTCCTTCGTTTGTAAAGTATACTTTGCAAGTCAAAAATACTCTTAGCATAACAAAGCCATTTACTTTATTATTTTTATTATTTTTTAAAGTCATTTACTTTAAACAGAAGCTTAAGAAAAATACTGATTTACTATAATGGAACTTTCTTCCGGTTTTGATATGCCTGGAATATTACTAATGTGACTGTTTTGCTGTGACTACTTATGTATATGTATATGGACACACATATATATATTTCTTTCTTTGTCCTGTAGTGATAAAAAAAATATAGACTTCAATTTAGAATATGTAAAGGAATACTTGTTAATTTAAACCTTTACTTGATAATCTTACGTTGAATTTGCTTACTAGTCTTCAGTTGGTATGTATTAACCTTCAAATGCAGGATCATTATGTATCTCCAATCCATGAAAAACATACATTCTCATCAGGAAACAGCTGGAGAGTAGAGGGAAGGAGCTGTTTGATACAGGACCACTGAGGTGACCAGTCTTAATATCTCTGTATTTCAAAGAAGGGTTCCTGCATAGAGGCAGGTTTATGTTTGGGGGGGGGTGACACTTTTTCTATTATTTCTATAATGCAAGAGTTGTAGTTCCCAAATTTCCCAATCTTTTAATTGTGTGTGAGAAGAAAAAGAACTTTTGCTTCACACTTTTATTCATCCCCATTATGTTTCTAGTATTTTTGTTATATAGTAGACAGTGTGGACACTCTGTGAGATCTATGTACTTTTCTATTTCTGAGGCGAGGAACCTGGGATTCAGGGTACCTCAGCAGGTGCTCATGGGTGCAGCTGTCCAGACCAAGTGGGGCTTTTAGCAACGTCTCTGACTCAGCAGCCCATCTTCTTTCCTTGTGGGATGCCGCCAGTGACCCCCGAGCCTCTGGTCTTGTCCATTATTCTCAGTGCTTTAAATATTTAATTGTCCTTTAATATCTCTCCAAACATGCTCCATGTCTTCTAAATCCTGGTTGAGAATGGGCCCCAGATCTGTTTGGAGCAGTCTCCTAAATGTCAGATCCATCTCCGGAGGAAGCTCCTCCTGGGACAGAGAACACCAGATAATAGTTCTCCAGATGTTTTCAGTGACAGAGGACTAAGATGCATGTCAAGATCAGGCTCAAAGTGGAGCTGCAAGGGAACAGGTGCCCCAGCTGGCATCTGTGACCCAAGGGAAGTGGGCACGTCCGTTTTAGGCGCTGCATTTGTAACTGCATATGGAGCCTGGGGGGTCCAGGCTGGGTCTAAAGGAGATTATCTGATGAGGTTGAGGAGTTGGTGGGCCCAAGTCAATATTCATGTGGGTTTATTTGGCTTAAGGAGTAGGTGTAAGTATTAGGAGGAGAGCCTTTGTGTGGTGGATATTTCCCTGAACCTACCCATTGTCCAGAGTGTGTGGACTGAAGGGTTGGGGTAAAACTGAAGAAGCTGGAAGGTCTTTGGAGATCATGAGAGGGGTGGGTGAAGGGGTTGACAGTGACTAAGTGTGACATGGTGCAGGGTGGAATGGTCTTCCCCCCTGTGTGGGGAGTAGAGCGGGCTCTGGCACATGCAGCTGGCAGTTCTGGCTGCATCAGGACCCATTTCCAGGGGCACGGAAGGCACTCCCAGCACTGGTGATGGAGTGGCATGATGGTGAGGACAGAAGAGCATAAAGAAGGAACGCCCTGGAGCCCACAGTCCATTAGAGGGGCGTATCCAAGATGGCTTCTCAGACTCCCAGAAATATCCAGGGGAGACTTTGCAGGGACTTCATCATCGTGTTGAGGGGAGTCAAAGTTGAGTGATTACTTTTTACTCTTAACCTGACCACATCTGCATCCATGGTTTGGTGAGCCAGGGGGACATCGGGGTCATAATTTATGGAGACTGTTAAGAATTCAAATAAACCAGAGGGTTATGGGTCTTCACATTGCAGAGGAAGGACCCACCATTTTCTGGCCACAGGTTGACACTGGTGATACAGCAAAATTACAGGTCATGGGACATCTAGGACTCTGCTCTGAAGGCATTACTCAGCTCCAGTCTTCTGTCTTCTACTCTCCCATCAGAGGGGAATGAGTTTCCACTGTTTCTTATGTTTTTTTTAAGACACTCAAACCGAAGTCGTTCCTGCTTTCCACCCTGTGCTTTATGTAACTAGAAGTTATTACTGTGTCAGAACACATGAATGAAGAAAGCACCTCTAAGTCTGCAGTTTGTGCTTTTGATTGCTTTTTTTTTTTTCAGTGCCTCATTGGCTCAGAATTCCTCCTATGCAGTTTCTGTGTAGAAGAGTTATTTTTTTTTAATCATCTATTTTGGACCTTACATGTTGAATAGAGTAGAGCTTCAATTTTATCATCAGACATTCTGTTGATTGAGAAGTTTATCCAGACTATGTCCTGTTGACCAGTGTACCTACTACCTCCGCAAAGGATTCAGTATAATTGTAAATTCAATAGGGAATTTAATAAGGAGGAAGAGAAAAGGTTGGAACGGGACAGAATATGTGTGTGTGGAAACCCAAGTTGTACATCTCTCTCCTCAGTTCCTGATGGTGCCTGGAATCCCCAGTCACATTTTTAACACACATCCCTCCAAAATGGATTTAAAGGAATGATGTATATATAGAGTGCCCAAGACCAGACCTTTAGAAACATGAGTGAGAAACTCATGGTTTAGTCAATGGCAAATGACTATAGGATAAAAATTAAATGACTGTTTATTTCAGTTATACTTTGTGCTAAAAAAACAAATTCTCTCTTTCTTTGTAAGGCAAGATATTTAACCCAACAAACACTTCCCATAGTATATTCTGAGAAGTGTCAGTTCTGCCAGATGCTAACTAGAAACCATTTTTTTTTTCAGAGTTTCATGGCTACATGAGTTTGGGAAGTACTATTACACAAGGCCAATCACATTTCTCCACCACTAGAATTTTCAAGACTGTAATGAGCTGTTATGTTCTGTGACTCCCCCAGTGTGAGGAAGATAGCTCATACACACACTCCTTTTTCTACAAGGTCATTTTTAGGGGCATGAAACCACTTTGAGAAATGTGGGTTAGCTCACTAACTCATATAGAAATTTGAGAGCCACTTATTAGGAGTGACTCATCCAGGCAGATTATAGGATCAAGACAACTAACAGAAGAACCACATTTCCCATTGAAATTATTGGCAAATTAAATACTGATGGGATTCTTCATGGCCAAATATTTATGTCTAAATTATATCATTTCCAAAAAGTTATCCAGAACAAATGCCTCTTAAATATGAGTTACTAGTTTTGTGTTCATAACAACTCTTTAGAAAATCAAGCTTTTAAACTAAACCATACAATTGGCCGGAAGAAGTTAGGAGATTTAGGGAACATAGAAGATGGCGGAGTATGTTTCCAGTCATAAGAGAGGAATTAGCAGGTGTATAATAAGAGCTGAAATTAAGTTGTTAAGCTCTTGACTGCCGAAGCATCCTTTTCAAAGACATCCATCTCAAATAAACATTGCCAGCCGCATGACACAGATACCAATAAAACAACTAGATAAGAAACCAGGTTGTCCCATCCATTAAGTTCCCCTTTTAGAAAGCCCTGGGTAACCTAGATAACTGTCCATGTGAGTGACCCTCCTGGATCCCTTCTTGCACCCTAAATCCTGATCTTTTGTTTTACATTTGCCAATAAAAAGTGAACCTTTGAAACTCTAGGCACCCCATTCTCCAACCCCAATAAAGGCAGAGAGTCAGGTCCTGGACTTGTGAGTAATGAATCTGGTTCTTCAGTTTCCTGATGACTTTTTGTTTAGGTGTGTCTTGCAGTCATACTAACCACAGGGATTGGTCCAGCCACAGCATTGGCTCTGGTTGGGGAAATGTCTCTGGGGGCTCCCCCCACCAGGTGGGTACCCCAGACATTTCTACTATCAATAGGCTGAGGCTGATAATGGTAAGTAACATGATTTGAGAATTCTCTCTCTCTGCAGGAGCCAGTTCCTTTGAAAGCTCCTAACATTTTCAGTACCTTCCATGCTGGGGCATATCCTTCAGGGCTGAGATGTGGAATTTCCAAGTTCTGCTTGGTGCTTGGCTAGACAGACTTTCCCAAAGGTGCTGTATGCCAGGCAAGGCTTAAGACTGTCCTGCTGGGGAATTTGTGAACATAGCCTTTCGTACCAGAGGAACAAAACTTGATGGTGTCCAAAGATAGCTGAAGTGGAAGTTTATTTTTAAAATCCTTTGTTTAAGAAATTCTAACTCAAAAGCAATAATTAAGAAGCATTCAGAAAATCAGGCAAATGTGCTCAATACAACAATACAGGAGGGAGAATGCTAGAGGCACCTGCTTTCCCCGGTTCTGGGGATGGGACTTGGAGAGGCATGAATATTGCCCAGTTTGGAGGAAGCATGACAGTCCAGGCTGGGAGCACCAGCGGAGGCTGCGGAGCCATCTCCTGGCCCCATCAGCAGGAAGCCACGGAGAAAAACAATGTTCCTTATTGTTTTAAAGACCCTGGGTTCACCATCAGAAATGCACTGGAGGAAAAGCCAGGAAACTTGCGTACATCTTCACCCTCTCTACTTTCTCATTATAGTTTCCTATTTTTTCCTTTCCCAGGTTATAAAATATAATGTAAAACCAAGATGGGTTGTGGCAAAGCCTGATCCAGACATATAACTAATTCTTGCAATTTAAGGCCTTAAAACTTTCTAGAAATAAAATTTTCACTTTATTATATGAAAAATTAAGGTAATAGAAAAACTAGACTGTATAGACAGCTCATAATTAGCTGAAATGGTGACCATTTCCAACACTCATATCTGAATAACATCATGCTTAAAACTGCTTAGGTTTTGTCTTATGCTTTTCCAGAGGTTAGTTCTATAAAAAAAATATAAGTCACATGGAATTTTAATTTTGAATCATGAGAAAAAGTATTTTGGCTATGATAAGATCATCAGTTTTTTCTTTTCTTTTCTTTTTTTGCTTTCTTAGTTTCTTTCTTTCCTTCTTTCTTTTTGAACATTGGCTAAAAGGAGAACAAGAGGAGAAAAAGATGCTCAAAATTTTGGTACTGAAAGCAATTGTGGTAAATGTTACGGCTAAAGATTAGAATTCTGTTTAATATCTTTAACAGAAGGTAAGCGAGGCACTTTAATACTTTTGCTTATCATTTTTTATTGATCTTTCTAAATGTAAGGACTTGAAAGACTTGCTATCTAAGGATAAATAATGCAAGTATTTTTGAATTTCTGTACATTCACACTTTGCCAAGTGAATATATTTCATATGATGAAAACTCTGGTCATGGAATAAGGAATACACAAATTGATGGACAATTTGATTTTAAATGTATGCATAATATCAAGGAGTATGGACACATTTTATAATTGTTTTTATAACGCTCAAGAAGTCCTGAATGAAGCTTTGGGTAAGTGTGTAAGAGAGAAGGAAAGGCATCGATTTTTTAAGGAGCTTATGACCCAGTTGGAGGAAACTTATGTTCAAGGAAAGCTAAACTGTTAACAGAAAGAGCAAAAGTAAAAGGCCAGACAGATAATAAAGACATGATTTATTAATGAAACTCAGAGGACAGATAAAGAGGACTTCATAGTAATGGTAGGATTTGAGCCTGACGTTAAAGGATGGGGAAGACTGCATTAGCTGAAGAGGACTGCTCCAACTCATGGCAAGTGAGGGAGAGTGAAAGTATTACAGAAAAGATGGCAACAGGACATTATAGCTCTAATTCAGGGGCTAGAGAATAATATAGTCTGTTTGAAGCCATGACTTTTTATAGGTCAAGCAATGGAGAGCCATATTTCTGAAAAGAATAAAAGAGGCTAGTTTACGGAGAGCCTTGAGTGCCAGAGCAAACTGAAGCTTTATAACATGATTTAAGAGCATGGGGGTATGATGACATCAGTTGTTTTTAGGAAGAGTGGGTGCTCTGTGTGCTTTGCCTGGAGAGGGAAGCACGGGGGGCAAGTGGTAGAGCTGTTTGTCTACTGGTGTTAGCTAACAAGTCTCTAGCCTACTGAGTTAGGTGGGTAGTGGAACGTTGGGAGAGAAGCAGGGACCAGATGATTGTTGCTGGAAAGAGGGGAGAGGAATCAGTGATAACTCTTTACAAGCGAGGATGCCAAGAACTGGCTTTTTTTTTTTTTTTTTTTTGTACCTTAGCTATTAAAGTTTCAGTGCATTTTAGCCATGAGTTGATACCTTCACTTGTTCTTAGGGCTAGAAGTAAGATCAGCTAACTTTTGTCAGGTCTTCTGCTTTAAGTGAGGTTTGTTTATTGTTGTTTTATAGATATGGTAATTAGAAATCAGGGAGACTGAGGAGTCATGTTTGCAGCAACATAGGAGAGGGTACTTGTCTGGGCTCTGAAGCATGGCCCCGCTGCACGGACTTTCCCCAGCAGAGGAGTTACTACAGATGTGAGCCAGGGTCTTAGGTGGATTTTTAAATACGTGAATATCAGTATCTGGTATTTTATTGTAATAACGTAAAACATAAAATTGAAATCACAGCATGTTCAGCTACGTCTTTCCATTCCAGTGCAATGCTTTTGCATACCCAGAGGATTTGAGGACAGCTTTCTGTTTCAGACATTTTTTTTAGCAAGTTCATGAAAACTTAGCTCAGTGATTATCTTGTCTACTATCTCTCTCTCTCTCTCTCTCTGTCTCTCACCCCCCCACCCCCGAAGAAAGTCCTAATCATTTCTAAGAGAATTATTTCTTAGAACTATAAAACAAACAGCTCAACCTTACTTAAGAAAGGAAGGTGTGAAAATTTCTGAATCTCTCCAAGGGTTCCTCACAATGCTGTTGTATGACTATAACCTCAGTATCCTGTGCTAGCAACACTTATTTAACTCATCATATTTTAGTTTTATGGGAAAGCAATGAGTGTAAAAGGCACATAAAAACCACAGCCAAATGGTTGCCATCTGACCTTTAATCTCTCTTACACTCTCCCTTAGTAACATACCACCTTCTCTTCTCCCCACTCACAGTGGATGTATCCACTGCTTCTTAATTTACTGAACATCATGGTGTGGCTTAAAAAAAGAAATCACTGACTTTCTTAACCCTGGTTGCCTTCTCCACCTCCCTCTTTTTTAGTTTTTATCATTTATATTATTTTCTGATGTTTGGCACTGCAAATAGCCACTTCCTGTGGGGTTAAAATTAAGATTTGGTGCCTCAGGATAAAAGGGACTAATATATTAAACTGTCACAAGACCAAGAAGGAACTAAAGAGTTTGTTTTGAATTTTGAACCTTGATTATCACCTGTAATATAGCTCTTAATTTTTACTCATACATGAACAATCTGACCTGAATTTAAAAATATATTCATGGCAGAAAATGAAAGAACTAGAGAGGGAATTTGTAGGGAGGGACCTCAGAAAAGGCCTGTCCACCCATCATTTGACAGGGGTGAAAGGTGAAAATTTTGGAGGTTGTGGCTACTTAGTGTTGAACTGGGACCAGATAATCCTGGGCCCCAGCACTGCTCCCTTACAGCTGTGCCCCCAAACGTGAAGTCTCTATCAGGCAGAGAGTGCTGTGCCCTCAGTGTACAGAGACTGAACAGGAATGTCGCACTGTTTACAGTAAACCTGGAACTAGATTGCGTCTTTGAAGCAGATTTCTTGGTTGCCCTCTCAGTTTCACAAACTTGCAACACTGTGTGGCTCCCAAAGGCTCCTACCCTGCCTTGTTTTGCCTTCATGGGACCAGAAAGTAGGTAAAAAGTCTGGAAACCTGACCCAACGTAGTCAATAAAAAGGCTTTTGTCTGTGAACGTAGCCACAAGTGATTCATTAATAGGAGATTGAGATTTTTTTTTTTTCGGTCAGGAACACCCCTTCCCCCCTTTTTATAGAAATAAACAATTTGAAACACAACTGAAGTATAAGATGGTATCAACTCCCGCTTCAAAATAGTGCTGTCTACTATATGTAAAGGTGTTTATTTCCTTATGACAAAACGTTTGTTAGCTCTCCCATAAGGATCCCGTTAATTAAATACACCATTTGTTTTGTTGAAAAGTGCAGTACAAAAAATTCTTTACAAAATATCTTTAGTGAATCCTAAAATAATAGTTCAATTAGTTAAAATAGTCTTAAAAAACTTAATTTTGTGTTTCTAGCAGATGAATAATTATACTCTTAATTTCAGTGTTATAGTTTCATTTATTATATTGAAGTTCAAAAGAAATTGGTAATTTAACTTTGGATTTTTATCATTTATTCTTTAGTGCCAACTAAAGATAAGTACTAACATTTTTTAAAAAAAGTGCTTACCTGTGTGTGCATCACATTTCATTTCCCTAGTATTCTTCCCTAAGAATTGTATGTAATGTTTGACCTTTTAATAACTGCCTTTAAATCAAGTAGAAAAAGTAATGACATTAAACTGTGTTCAACATTTATTAATATAGCACTTAAACTCAAGGAAAATGCCAGACTCCAGAATTCTGACAATGAAAATCCATCTTTATCAGCCTTTGTCTCTGCCCTTTGTAAGAACTGCAAGAAACTGGGACATCTTCTGTGTTAAAAAATCTGAAATATAGCAAGTAGCACCCATCTGTGAAGTTAAAAGTCTTTTCACCATATGTACTTTGTATTTTTAAAAAACAAGCATGGGTTCTCTGTCTCACCAACTTGAGGTCTGAGGGGATCAACAGACAAAAGTGTGTGTCATCGCTAAGGGCTTGAAATTCTAGAGACAATTTCATTCTGAGGGAAATAGGATGTAAATTATGTGTGGTGGTGGTGGTGGTGGTGGTATTTACAACTGGCTCAGAGTCACTCCTGTAGAGTCTCCAGTAACGTTTCTGTATTAATCTTCAGCTCCTTTTATAATTGCTGATGTGCCTTTAAAATTCTACTTCACTTGGTAAAAACAAGACTTAAGCCCTGAACCTTCTAAAAGCAGCCTGGGCAAGTGATTCAGGTGAAGGGTCTGACCAACACACTCTCTCTCCAGTTGGGCTCTAACGAGTCAACCATTTCCTGGAAACCTGCCTACAGATTGTGGGACTATTATTAGCAGCTCACCCCTGGGTAAAGGCAGCTATTAGATATCCAGATATCCCTGCCCCTTTCAGGTGCAGTAAAATAGAGCATAAGAGGGTGTAATTGAATGATCACAGCTAAGCACTGTAACCAGGAGCCACAAGGTCTCTCTCCTTCTCCTGAGAGCTCTGGGACTTGCCCAGAAGGGCCTTTATCCTCCCCACCTTGCTGGAGGAAACCTGCACAAGGCAGAGGCTGGTGCCCTGCAAATGCAGTATAACCTCAAAAAAAAAAAAAAAAAAAAAAAGAAAGGAAGAAAAAAAAAGCACTGCTGGGGTGGTTTTCTGTTTGCGCACACAGGGTGGAAAGAAGGGAAAGGGGATTGACCTCTTGGGACAGCTGCCTTGTGCCAGGTCCTGTGCAGTCCTGTAATGTTTGCAGTAGGCCCAGGAGGTAGGTGGGTGTTGTTAACCCCCCTTTACCAGTGAGCAAAGCTTACCCATCAGCTGAACTTGGCTAATGAGCTGCAAAGCCGGGTTTAAACCCAGTCCATACTTTCCCCCTTAACCCTACTCTTGGAGGGGAAACTGGAAAGCAGGCTCTGTAACCAGTGTGGTCAAGTCATTCATTATCCAAACCAGAACAGGAGGTGATGGGGAAAATGTCTTCTCATAAACATAAAAACCTCACCCTCTCGGAGGAGGCAAGGAAAGATATTTGAGTATAAGAAAGAGTGTGTTCAAACTATTCATGCAGAACTATTATCACTTCTGTCTCCTTCAACCCTGTGACTGAGCTTGGACAGTAGCAGTAGTCCCTGGAGCAGAGAGCAGGGCTAGAAAATGAGCTTTCAATGGCTGTTCATCTCATTCAGCAACGTTTCTTGTACCTTTCCTGAAAGTCTAAACGTTTTGTTTATTTTAGAAGAGATTTTTATTTTTAATTCAAACTGAAAAAATAGCTTGCGAAACTTTGCAGATTGCTTAAGGGCAAAGATTACATTTTGAATCCCTACAGCATTTAGCATAAAAACGGTTAACCCGGTGTGAGATGGTCTCCCCATGCACAGTGCAGGGAAAGTGTTATGGATACTCTATGACTAGTCGACACGAGCAGTTAGAAGCAATTATGGCTTGGTGTAAAGTTAAGGGTCTAAGCGTCTGAAATCAGTCTGAATGTGGTAGTCACAGGCCTTTAGAGCTCCATGAGAAGGAACAACTACTTTGTGATGACTTCCTGAGATTAAATCACTTTGGAACCAAAGGTTTGTTGAACACGGATTTTTTTTTAAATACCAGTCTGTGTGTCATTGTAATTAATGTGTCACACATACAGAAGTCACCCTTTTATTTAAACCATGACATGTAACCATAGTTCTGAAAGCAAATGAAAATAATCTGCAAGTGGAAAAGAATGCTCAACAAAACCCATGCATGTTTTTGTTTTGGACAGAGCCCTTTAGAGGATCCCAAGCCTGGACTGTGTACGAAAGAAGGCAGCAGTTGAAAGAAGCCTATACTTTTAAAGGAAACATTTAGAGATAACAGTACCAGGAGGGATCAAGAAAACGTACCAGTCAGACAAGTAGTTAGTACTAAGGGAAAATGGATATCCACTTCTTAATGACCCTCGAGTGCATGAGTATCGTTGGAGTCTGTATCAGTTAACATGGGTTAGCTTACACTGCAGTGCCAACGTGCCCGAGTACCTCAGTGCCTTGAGGCAGGAAGGCTTTACTGATTGGTCATGTTCTGTGCCCGTTGTGGACTGGCTGGGCTTTGCTCTGCAGCACCATGGTCCTCACCCCAGGCAGAGGAGCCTCTACCTGGAAACATGCTAGTGACTACAGCAGAGGGAACAAAAAAGGAGATGGTAAAGCACAAGATGACTCAAAGCTTCTGTGTGGAATTGACCACGTTGCTTCTGCTCACTGTTGGCTTTTGTAAGTCACATGTCAAGCCTCGTTTCAAAGAAGCAAAGAAGCATAACCCTTTCCCAGGAAGGGAAGGCAGGCATCGGTAACTGGTAATATAATGTGTCACAGAGTCCAGTAAATGATTGATGCCTACAGGTTTAAGTAGTCTGAGTAATGAAGAAAAAGTTACATGAGTCCCTGTATACTTCGTTCAACAAATATTTATTTGATTCTTTAAATGTTAGGCAGTGTACTGAGTCCTATTTTATAAGGCAAATGAATGGATAATGTATATTCATCAAGTGTTTGCACTTAAAGGATACATGTTATCTATCTGAGGAAAACATTTGTGTAGGTTAGCTCATTTCCCCAAGACAAAGCAAAGGTACAAAATGGCCTGTTGTCCTTGTGTATTGATGCATTACAAATTACGGTAAGCTTCGTGGCTTATAAAAACTCGAATTTGTCATGTCACAGTTTCTGGAGGTCAGTGTCTTGACATGTTGTGAGGTGGTTCTCTGATCAATCTCACTAGGCTGACACGAGGTGTCAGCTCAGGCTCTCATCTGGAGCTTGGGGTCCTCACTGGTTGTTGGCAGAGCCATTTCCTTGTGGTTGTAGGACTGAGGTCCTTGTTATCCTGCTTCTTGTCGGCCTGGAGCTGCTTTCAGCTCCTAGGGGCCACCTTCAGCTCCCTGCTTCGTAGCTTCACAGGCTGTTCACAGCTGTTTACCTTCTGCCAGGCCAGCTGAAGCACGCATCTCTGACCACCTCTGGTTTGACCAGCTGGAGAGAAGGCTTTGCTTTTAAAGTGCTTGTGTGATTAGGTTAGGCCCACCCAGGCAATCTCTGTTTTAAAGAGAGCTGATTTGGGGTCTTAATTACATCTGCAGAAACCCTTCACAGGATTAACCCCTTGCTAGATTAGCATTTGATTGAATTATCAGGATAAAATATGTGAATACTGAAATCTGGGAACCTAGGAGGCTTCTTAGAATTCTGCCTAATACTTGGCCCCACTGCAGAATAGCAGGGGTTTAGTATGACTTGCATATGGCAGGTCTATTGAGAAGAGGCCTGTTCTAGTTCATATGGGTCTCCTGAGAGAGAAGTGGACTTATTTAGAGGAGGATCTAATCGAGGGCATTCAGTGACTAGTAAAACCCTAGTTCTATGCTTCTGAGCTGGTTTCACTAAGAGTTGCTCTGAGTATAACCACTTAAATGCTAAGAGGGTTATTGAAGTGGTCAGAGTTCTGGCAGGAAACAATGATTCTCAAAGTGAGTAATTAGAGAGAGTTTAATAAAAAGGCCTGCCTTCTCCCTCCCTCCTTCCCTCCTTTCCTTCATCCCTCCCTTCCTTCCTTCCTTCCCCACCAAGGGATAGTACCATACCTCTCCTGGGCCAGAGAGAGGAGAGGGTGGGGCCAGGGACCTGGAATGGGGAGATGGGAGGAGAGGGACACCTGACAAACTGTGGCCTTTGGTAGACAGATGTGACCAATCCATGGAAACTGAGCAGAAAAAGTAGTGGGGAATAAATTGCTTGACCACATTCTCCTCCCATCCACTTATCTCTAGTCAAGCGGGCAAAAGAGCTTATTGTTTCCATTCCCCAGCCCGGGGCAGGAACAGGGTGGAGAAAGGTAAAGTGCAGGATGGACAAACAAGAGCTATACAACACCGTAACCAAAGACAGATTCCTTGGCTGTGGTCAGTGTCGGAGGTTCTGTTGTGACTTGCAGACGAAGCGCTTCTTCCTCATCCATGCTTCGTAGAATGTTTTGGCCAGCTTGATTTTAACTCGCCATCCCGTGAAGCTCAATCATGAATATGTATGGCTATCTTTTCTGCTATTTTGAGCCTCTTGAGAGCAAGGGCCATGTCTTCTTCATGTTTATACCCATGGTACTTATGTGCTTGGCCCATAATAGGTGATTAACAAATGCTTGTGGAATTATATGACGTTGACGGTAAACTATTATCGAAGTTCTAGAAAATGATTTGGTATTAGGAGCCTAAACAAATGGACACTGTTCTAATTGCTCGCTAAGATGTTCTGACTTGTGGGCTGATAGAAGATTTACTCAGCATTGCCACAACGCCTTACACTCTGATAAGTTGATGTTCCACTTTTGTTTTCTATTTAAAGTCATCGATTTCAGGTTACCTTACAAACTCCATTCAATAAGCACTAAAATCTATCAACACAGAAGGAGGAGCAATTGCAGGGTAAATGAGACAGCTCAGAGTTTCATGGTAGTCAACTTGCAGTTGGCTCTCTATCTGTTAATGGTCTTGGGATGAGAGAGTTGGATGCTCTGTCTTCCTGCCACTGTCACATGTGGTTCTGGCTGCCAGTCAGGAGGGGAGTGTGCTTAGTCTATGGAAAAACTGTTTTCTTCTGCTTTACTTTTTAACATTTTCAAAGCACTAGGTAAGGACAAATGTGGTCAGCTTGATTCTTGGTAATTGTTTTGATTCATATAAAATCACATGCTGAAGAATCTCAAGGACTGACAGTCAGGGGAAAAATGTAAATGTAATAATTTTGTTAATTGTTTTAGCATGTGTTTCTTCCACATGTCTGAAAGCCACTGTAATTGAGGGTTGTGGTTTCTGGGGCACAGCCAAGAATCCAATGTGACTAACAACTGAGGGAAATATCATGGGATATCATGTGGTGTTGGATCTTTTATCTTTTTTTTTTTTTCTTCCCACCTCTGCCAAAGGGAGTATTTTCCAGGATTTAAGTATGTTACTGGAGTATGAAAAGAAGAATGATACACATTGAATGGGTGTTTTTTTGTCAGATAAAAAAATAACGTATAAAACTCACTTTTAAATTCTGTGGCTATCCATTCTATCCTAGAGTTTCCTATTTCAAAATTGGATTTATGAAGAAAAAAAGAAAAAAACAGCTCTTTCAATTCTTTAAACATTTCAATAATGGTAAGGGTCTTTCTCAAGTAAACAAATACCAGGAAATTCAAACACTGGTATGAAACCATAATCTCCCCTCACCTTGTTGCCCCAAGGCATAATAACTCTATTGAGAATGCCTGAAACCAGTGGGTGATCTGACCCTGAGGCTTCATATACGATTTCTTATTTTTATGACAGGAATTTCACAATTTCGAGGCAAGGTTGAAAAACAGTCTATTTCCCCCCTTAAGCAAGTGATCAGGTTGCTGCATGAACAAAGCAAGAGGCTGAGCTCACAGCTTGGCCAGGAGCTCTCTTGCAAGCTTCCTGGATTGGGACGGACTGCAAATGCTATTAGTATATTTCCTGGTATTTCAGTCTTCTGCGGATTGCACAGTAACTAGATCTTTGAACAGCGAGCATCTGGTAGCCAGAATCCCACAAAGACTTTCCCATATTATTCAGAACCGTCTGCTTGTTTTGAGGCTGTTCTCATGGTTTTATACTATTCCTTCAGTTTCTCTCCCCACATGTCTGCGATTCACAAATTTTTTTTGTCACATCTAAAACTGGCTGTACGTAGGTGACTACACTGATCGTCTTCAGGTCTAGCAGGTGATAGGAAGCTGCTGATGTGTAGCCTCCTCGTTTCCCCAGCACACTCTCACCCCCTCCCCTATCGGTGCTGATGAGCCCCACAGCGGCTGTGAGCTGCAGGAGCAAATGGAGATCTGTCCAGCTAGTGGCTGGAGTAAAGGTTCCACAGTGTCCTTGGGAGTAATATCAGACAAGCAAATCAAATTGCAGAGAGCAGAGGAAGAAAGGACAGCTAGGGTAGGGGTTCTGGCTTCTTCAGGGAACTGGGTAAAGACTTTGAATGACCTGAAATATTATGTAAATATTTGCCAAATGATCTCGTGGACAATTTTTTTTTCTGAAAAGAGAGTCTAAAACTTACATTATATACTCAAAGTGTTTAGGCAACAAAACATTTTAAAAGGGATTATTGTCCAGAAAGTAGGTTTAGTTAACATTAAATTTTACAAATCAAAAGAGACAGATTATTGAAGGGCAGTAAGAAATAATAAAAGTAGGATACAAGAAAATAGGGACAACAGAGAGAAGAGCCCTTCACCCCTCTTGTCAACCACTTAGACTTGGCCTTGTGAAATGGTGTGTGAGGGTACCGTTTATACAGTGAATGTACAACTGTTTTAGAAATGAGAAAATAAAGGCATGGAGAGGTAAGCAATGTGTGTGCAAGGCCAGTCACTTAGTGACTGAAGGATCAACAGTCAGCTTTGGGGGCTACTCAGTCACTAGTTTAAACCAACAGGCTTTTTCTTTCTTGATATATTTTATAAAATTTTTTTAATATAATCTGAAGGATAAAGTTACACATGAAACTTATTTTCTGGATGTCACGTGATTATCGGTGATTTAAAATTTTATTCTTACCTGCATTTTATATATATTTAAAATAAATATCTTACTTATATAATAAAAACAATAATTTAAAATTATTTTATTAGTTCCAAGAAATTAAAGATTGTTAAATCCTTCATGAACAACTGCACTTTATATAGCTTAGTGGTAGATTGTGTGCTTCGTGTGCACAGGTTTTTGGTTCAATCCCTATTAATACATAAATAAATAAATAAAGCAAAAGGACATGGAAAGATTGGAAAGAGAAAGCTTTAAAAAAAAAAAAGGCTATAAGCAGGGAACTTGGAAGAGTTTGGTATTAATTAATAATGACCACTGTCATTATAGTGAAATGTGACTTTTTCATAGTAACTGGGGAGATGCTTGATGAAACCAGTGAATGAAACACAGTCTCAACAAAGAGTAATTTTAATGTAAATTTACAGTAGTTAATTAAATAAGTACATTTTCTCCTCTAATGTATACACTGATGCCCCATGACCACATGTCCTGGTTGTATCTCTGTGGGCTCAAAGAAACAGGGGCCTGAGCCACTTACATTGTAGTTTCTGCTTTGAAAAATTTCCAGGTGAAATCCATCTTGGTGGAGGTCTTCAGGAGCTGGGTCATTCATTACTTATTTGCTAGAACAGACCAAAGACAGTTGCTTGAGGGAAATATGTATCTTTCTATCAGTTGTCTTTTCAGTAGAGGCCGTTGAACAGTTCTCCTTTGAGGCAGGGGTCCTGGTTAGGCTTCTTTATTTCCACACAAGAATCTGAAACTAAATAATTGCCCCTTCCCCATGTCCTAATGGGCAGGATGCTCCCTCAACCAGTCCACTCAGGATGTGGACTCCACATTCTCCCTCTAGACTCCATATTCTCTTTCCACACTCTCCGTACAGAATGCAATTGGATTGCCTCCAGAGCCTTTCTCCAAAGCCCTCCTGAGGACATGACCCTTTGGAGGGTCACTGGAACGTAAAGTTCCATCCATGCATCAGGCTGGATCACTGAAAAATGGTACCTCTCAAACCACATTACCCTGACCCCATTCAGAATAATTCTTCCCCAGGCTTTCATGGCATGCCCTCAGTGTTTATCAAAGGGCACTATGAAACTGCCTGCCATCTGGTTGTGTTTCTAGGTGTCACATGCTACGTAGGCCAGAGTGCACAAGGCAAAATCTTACCTGAAAAAAATGTTCAGAATTAGCACCAGGAATTTTTTTTTGGATGAAATCCTTACTTACACAAATTTTCCATTGGTGAAATGAGGAATATCACAAACTTCATAGTAAAATATAATTTAAATATTAAGGATATTCTTAAAAGTCAAATTCTGCTCCTTAGAATGGTCAGTAAATAGACTATTCTGTTAACAAAATATTTTATTTACCTGAGAGTTATCTTTGATTTCAGGCATAAATCATATACATATACAAAAGGTATATATAATGTATATATGTATGGGAATGTATATCACAGAAGTAGATTTTATACTAAGATCCATTCAGATTTTTGCAGTTGCTCCAGGTAATCAAGTATCAGCGAGTGCTGAGAGGGAAATACTTCTCTGAACTTTTACATTCTTGTTTCAATTCTAGATAATGAGAGGTTTAAAATATTAAGCACAGATACACACTATATGTTATGTTTTGCACAAAGTAAGCAAATAAAAGAGTTACTGTGTGTGTCTACAGAGATATGAATTCTTACATCTTCCTTTTGCTGCTAATTAGATGTGAAATAGGATGGCTTTCTTACAACCCGTGCATATACATTTCAAGTTCCTCTTGCTGCTTCCATTTCCCTCAGTCTCATGTTTCTGACTATTTCTAGGAGCTCCTTGAAGAAGGCATTAGGAGTAGATAATTCATCACATCCTTTCCCAGGTATGAATCTGTGAAACAGGGACAGGGCTGATGATCTAACACACTCAACAAAAACACCATCATGAATTTTGTCTCATTTTTTCCCCTATCACAGGAAGCTAGGAAGGGAATCTAAATCTTGTTCCAACAGTGTAGAACAAAGGCAGTTTAAAGGGGGTTGGGAATTTCATACATCACCCTCCACAAAGATTTTTGTTTTTTGTTTTTTTTTTTCTAGAAGACTATATCAAGACACAAATGCACAATGGGTGTAGTGGGTGAGCAACTTTATGTCATTAATTATATAGTTCAATACAGTTTCATTTTAGAATAGTGTTATAAATGCTGTAAATAAATTATAACTGAAAAAATTGTATGGAAGATGAAAAGAACTTTGAAAATATAGGTATGATCAGCTATGTGAAAAGGAAATGAATCCTATTAAAACATGATGACAGAAGGTCTCATCTGGATGTCCTATTCTAAAGCCATTTGGACCACTGAGGACCAATGAACATTGATCCTGTGTCCAGGGATGATGCCTGACCCACTTTCCTGAAAAATGCATCCCATAATTTAATAACTTGGGTTAATAGACAGTATTATCAGTGAAAAGCATTGCATTTATTTGTTTCCTCGTTGCTAGGACTGGTGGTTATAGCGATGCAGAAGATTTTCAGGGCTGATGACTGTCTTTAGAAATTGGAGGCTCATTCATGTCCTTTGTGCTTTCCCCGCTGACAAAGTATTTACATTTGACCAACAAGGGAAGCCTTTTGGAGGAAAAGAGTGACAGAATGGTGAGGCCGTCAGTAGAAGGGGGTTTTGTGGGGACAGCATGACCAAAGTTGGCCATGTCTAAAACCAGATAGACACAAGCTCATATTCCAGCTCTGCCACTTATAAACTATGTGATTTTGACAAGACTTTTTTTCAGTGACATTTTTTTCCCTGACTAAGCTTTAAACTTTTTAAACATCAGAAAGAAGAACTATTTCTTTCTTCTGAGTCATTGACTGACTAATCCTAACTGATTCAGAACGCAGGATATGCTCAATGTTTACTTCATCTGCTGCAGAAGAGCTTCCGGGGTGTGCTAGCCTCTTTACTGAAACTATGCAGGAAGATATCACTAATCAAAGGAACTCGAGAAATCACTACCATACTGTCATCATCCATGCATTAAGGAGCCTGTTAGCATTTGCAAGGCATCTGTCTTCCGAGATTTAACACAAGCCACTCTGGCACTGGAAAAATAGAAAATACCTGGATGACCAAGAGGGCATGGACAAGTACGAGTGCCCAACAGCTTGATCAGAGCCACTTGTGTGTGACTTCAGATGCCCATAAAAACATAACTAATAGTTAATATTAATGCAGAAGGTAAGAGAAGCTTTCTGGGGCACTGCCTGTGGAGTTTCCCCAAACTGGTAGTTAGTGGTCATCACCTCTTGTGAGGAAGCAAGGGTTCACTAGGACTCAAACTAACCCCCATATTGCTCCAGCGTTCAAGCTGTGACAAAAAGTACATTTTCTTCTGAAAAAGACATGGAAAGATAATTTTGGTTTTCTTTCAGTGGATCAAATTGAGCATTTAATATGTTCAGAGTACTGTGCTAGATCACCAGGGTGGTACAGAGTTCTATAAAACTCAATTATTTTTCTCAAGCAAGTTCTGCTTGTGAATATGAGAGAGCCCCAAATAACTTTAATCCCAGGTAAAGTGAAGGTGAGTGTTAGTGATTGCGTAGAAGTTCAAAGGGGAGGGCAGTTTCTTAGATTACTCTTGTGAGCCATGGGGAAACTTGAAGAAGGAAGTGGCATTTGAACCAGGCTTTGAAAGATAAAATTGGAGGGAGGAGTGGAAGAGGGAATCAAAAAGTAACTATGTTCTCAGATGGAGGGACTGGCATGGAGGCAAGGGAATTTGGGATGTGATTAGGAAATGATGAGGTTAGTTTTCCTGAACAGGAGAGTTCATAAGACGGGACTGAAAAAGAAAGCTAAAAAGGTAGATTGTTTTGAGTGCATAGGGAGGCTCGGCTGTTAGACCAATGAATTTGTTCTTTAACTTAATAAGGAATTATTTGTAATAGGGAAACACTGAGTGTTCTTGAACTACAAGAAGATGCGATAACACCCAGCGTTGTTGGAGTAATTATAATTTGAGGGAGGTATATGGCAGTGTTCATCAACGTTTTCCTCATTATTGCCCTTCTGAGGAGCCTTTGTGGACACAGCTGCCTGATATTCCGCAGGTCTCCCAGGCAGTCATGTTCACTGAGAGTGATCTCTTGCATCTTGTTTCCATCGATGGCCAGGATATTCTTCTTTCTTATCTTCTTTAATTTCCTTTAGTGTATTTGAGCCTCGAGTAGCTGTTGAGATAAAGCAATCTAACATCATTAAGTACTTGGTGAGCATCATAGGAGTAAAATTGCAAAAAATGTGACTTCCCTAGTTTTGAACCCAGTGAAGAGCTGTATAATGTTTGAGTCATGTTTTTTTTAAAAGAAGTTACCATTGTTATAAAAACATCATAACAAACAGAAGGTTGCAAGCATTATTTAGATCATTCTTCTACTGAAGAAAATAAACAATTATTGCCAGCTGTGAAAGGGCAGATTTGATGACTGAAGGAAAAATCACACTGCTTTGTCAGTTCACATAAATAATAATTCATCAAAGAAACATGTGTTGATGAGTGCCTTCTGGTCTGAATTTCAGACACAATGCATTCCTGGGAAACAGCTGAAGTACCTGGACCTCATTAAAAAATCTTCAGCATATGATCTAAGCATATAAACACTCCTTCCTAGATCATGTAATGAATCTTATCAAAAATGCTTGGGGATGACAAGACGTTGCCTGTATTTACCTTGAGGAAAACATATCTGGATGCCCATGAAATTTTAATGAGTACTTAAGAAATGTAATCTGATTTCACTTTTGCAATAGATGCTCAACAAATTGGTTTGGGATCAGATGAGTGTTTACTAGACACAAAGAAAAATAACATGGGTTGGCTGCTCAACTTTTTCTAATAATCATCGTTCAGTGAGGAAGGATAGAATGTGATATTTTCTCTGCTAAGCATTCCATTCTTGGGCCACCCCAATCCAAAGTCCCTCGATGCTGTTGATGAACTGACGGGATTTGACAAGCTGGTGTGTGAATCTGGCGGCCAGGTGTCTTGGTGTGGGTGAGACGGGAGCTAACAGATTTGACATGTGGGAATATTATTCCCAGATGCTCCCCAAAGGGAAAGAACAACTTTCTTTCAGTGACCTGTCCTTTCAAGATGCGTCCCACGGCGTCGGCACTGCAGTTAGTTAGCTCTGTGAAGGGAAGCAATGCATCATGGGTGCCGTTCTGCCAGAAAAAATAAGCATTTCTAGTGGGTTCTGCCCGATTTCTTAGTAAAGTCCAGTGGTCTGTGTCTGGAGGTCATCCAAGGCAAATCAAAGAAAGAAATCTTCAGATGTTGAGGAGATAAGGAGAAAGAACACACTAAAGATGTGTGGTGTTTATTTTAGACTGGAGACAAACCTAACCAGGAGAAGCCATGTCATGGATAGTTATCGTCCCTGCCGCTAAAGTCTGCGTGGAAAAGTACAGCCAGAAGGTCACGCCTGTTATGCCAGTCCTTTGATGGCCACACCCCATAGCCTGTCAGGTCTCTAGTACTGTCATATCACTTGGAAACAAATGTCTGACAATATTTTTACATTTCTATTTAAGTAAATATGGTACTCAATTTGAGCTGCATTTCTCAATCAGTCATTTCAACAGATTTCTTAGCATTCTTCACATCTTCCAAAGTCTAGAATGCAATGGTTATCCTCAGAATTGCTTTCATGTTTCTAGATTACACATCCTAAAAATGAAACAGTCTGTGTGCAGAATTACACTCACAACATCTGAATCATGTTGGTAGTGAAACACTTTAAGGGAAGTAGCACAGATATTGGGCAGGCATAGTTTGTGCAGCCTAGGTTTCAGGGGAGTGAGCAGAGGCTGTGGCTCTCCAGTGTACCCAGTGTCTAATAGATAAGTTTGATTAGTCTCATCTTATGATGTAAATGTGTTTTGCTCTTTCATTTTATTCCATAAAATTATTGCTTCGCTGCCAAAAATTAACCGAATTGATGTGTTTCTGCTTCCCATTGTTTTTTTAGCCTTCCATTGTCTCTTACTACTGTGAAGAGCAGTAGAGGAAAGAAGTAACTCTGTTGTGTGAAAAATATTTTCTATTGCAGGTTCTGGTTAAGATGTTCTACGACAATTCTGATAATATTTCAAATACTTCAAAATCCTCATTTCAGGTTACAGAAACTTGCCTTTTTATTAGAACTTTAAAAAAAATAAAAAAGAAAAATGAAAAAGCAATGCGTTTAACCCCTGAGATTTAAAAACCTGTTATCAACTGAACCCAGGGAATATTACTTTTGCAAGGTTCTACATTAAAATTTTGTTGGTTTATAAAAAAATCAAAAGGGCATTTACAGTTTTCTTTTAGAAATGAAATATGATGGGTTAACTGCCCATAGCACTTCCATATAATATTCATTTTATATCATATATTAATTTGCCCTATTTAATTTTGCTTTGAAGCTTGTGTCAGTGATCCATTTATTGTCTTTCAGCTCCAAATCCTTCCTTGCCCCGCTTTGTGAAAATGCAACTGGACCCTGTAACAGTTTTCCTTTGCTGCTGGCATGATGCAAGGCTTTGCCAATAGAGGGCACTAGAGGGACATTGCAGGGTGATAGGGCAGGCAGGTACTTCCCTCGTGCTCCAGTCCTCCACTGGCCAGTGCAGTGTGGGAGTCCAGCAGTTCCAGCCACGTTCCCAGGCCACGCTTTCATCAACCTGGGGCTGCGTCTGGGCACCTCTCATGGGCCACACCTATGGTAGCTTTGGTTGAGCTCTCAGACCACACCCTCTTGGAAGAGATCTGAATCTGTTTCTTGGGTCCCCTGATTATCCACTACTAGTGAGAGGTAGTAGCTGCTTTTTTGTACCTGGGAATTCTAAACTGCTTAGAGTTCTCTTTTTAGTTCCTTTAGTAGTTAACCTCCTTTTATGAATTAATAATTATTTATATTACTTTTTTCTACTCAGAGTACTGATCTGATTTCTGACTCCTGATGGGACCCTGACTGATACAAGTTGTTTATAAGTATTCTTAATGTATACTTACGTAACTCAGCTAAATAATTTTTAAATACCCCAAAGGGAGAACGTTTGCTTCTGCATTTGTACTTTTTAAAAATTCTCTTTAGAACTTTGTACAATGCTCCACATTTGTTAGACACTTCTGATCAACAATGATGAAGAAGACATAGACATCAAGAATCTGATTGTCTAGGAAGACAGAAAGACACACCAACAAGGTACCTTTATTATTAGAGCATGGTAGAGACTGCCTATAGAAGACCATACATGGTATGGTGGTGGCTCCCCGTGTTGGGTGGGGCTGTAGGTGGGGAGGGAATGGATTTCACAGAGTAGTTGTCATTGAACTGAAGTTTTCAAGGATGAAAAGAGGGATGATCCCCAAAGATTAGGGAGGAAATGGTAATACAGACAGAAGGAAGAAGTTATGAAATGTCAAGAATATATGAAGAAAAACCAAGGCAAACTTGAGGAAGGTTAAGTAGTTCAGCATTATCATAGGCTAAGGGATGTGTATGAGTGTGTGTTTGTGGGATGATAATGTAAGTAGGGAAGGACGCAGCTTCGAGAACGAGGGGAAATGAGGCTGAAGGAGTAGGTTTGCTCCAGACCAGAAAGGACTTTATGTGTCATGCTAAAAAGTTTGGATTTTACCATGGGCAGCTACAAACTCCAAGAACTCAAAGAATATAAGCAGATAAAGAAAAAATTAATCGTTAGTTTTATGCATCAAGTATATTTAATCCTTCATGATATGAAATGCACTTTTGAAGGATTCAAAGAAATTCAAATCCTTAGACTTGCTATGGAGTTAAAAGATGGAGATTTAAGTATTTGGAAGTAACAAGAAACACTAAATTGAAAGTTAAAGACCAATGTGTGCACTGAGGTTTGAGGCAGGAGAGCCTGGAGAAGTAGGTAGAACGTTGCTAGAGCCCTCGGGCACTTAACTTTCTTCCTCTGTCTACACTGTCCTTTCCTCCCTGATCTGTGGGGACCATCCCTCTCATCTTTGAAAACTCAGCTCAGTGACAACTGCCATGTGAAGTCTATTCCATCCTCATTCCAGCCCCACCCAAGGTGATGTGCCGCCAACTGTATCATGTCCGTTCTTTAGGGAGGTACCTATCACACTCTAATAATAAAAGTTACCTTGTTTATCTGTAGAGGTGCTTGTCTGTATGTATGTAGAGGGACTGCATTTTAGGAAAAGAGCAATCTTGTAGAGAAGGGGAAGCATGACCACAGAATGTTTTTGGCAGCAGGAGGGAAGCCAAGCTGAAGGGGAGTGATGAGAGAGAAGGTTGAAAATATAGGTCAGTGCTTCTGGAATGACAAACTTGTGGCATCGTGTTTCTACTTACCCCTTTCACACCATGCCCCCCATCGTGTTCCTGCTGAGCACAGAGGCAGCTCCAGATTCTTTCCCGTGCTCAGTGAGGCACTTCTAATTGGGAATTTATTCTTTAGGACACCATTATAAGTTTCTCACTGGTGGATTTGTTGATTATAAAGATTTTTCTATGTTGTTAGAGATAATGAATGAAAGGGAGGATTCCAAGGATGGAAACCAGAAGCTGTTGAGATGTTCTTTTATATGTAAATGACATTTCAGGTGTTAAAAAGCTACGTTCAGCTGTTAGTTGGAAAGATATAAGGAGAGTTTGTATGAAATTTACATTGATGCTATCTCCAAAAGAAACAAAGCTGTAACACACCAAATGTCATAAATCAGAATGTTGTGCTGGAAAAGCCTTGTTTCACATTTCCATTTCTCCCTTAGGATATGGTTGACCTCAGAATAGGAATTCAGAAATCTCCCTGCCTGCCTCTTTGCCACTAAGAAAACAGACACTGGTTCCCCAAACCCCTGATTAAGAAAGAAGCTGGAAGACCATGCAGAAGTGTTTTCAGACTGTGAGTACCCCTGCCAAAACCCAGTGGGAGAGCCTCTAGAGAGATGAAGGTCATAGAAGTTTAAAAGTTTGATTATTTTAAAAAAAGGTTTTACTACCTTCCCAGTAAATAGTACCTTAATCTTCATTCTCACTAGCAAATTGTCATTTAGCACCCAATAATTCTCTTATTAAAGCCTAGAGGATTATTATTTTCAAGGATGGGTGAATTTAACTGCCTTGCTCTCTCCCACAACTTTGCAAAAGTATCTCAGGGGACAGAGTTCTTCTCAATTTTTCCCCTGGATATATTCCCTTTTATTGTGAAGCATAAAACCTTGACTACTGAGAATCAGATGTATGAGAGGAGAAAAAGGCATCAGGACAAAGTGATCACTCAGTTCTAGGCTCGGTTCTGTGAAGGACTCGCTAATTCTCCGACCCTCGGAAAGTTGTTTAACCTCTTTGTCTTGTGAACGAAAAACATCACAAACCATATCAGTAAACAAAGAATGATGTGGCCATCAAGTCATCAGCCGCTGTGCCACCCCTGACAGTGAGTGGAGGAAACCCAGGATGCAGACAAACGGGCAGCCTGGCCTCTGCAGCCACCCTAACGCTGTACCCTGAGGGAACTCATGATGTGGAAGGACAGGATGCTGGCCCTAGATAGCTAGGGTGCATATCAAAGGAATGATTTCATTAAGCCCAAATCTTTGCACCTTCCCATACATAGGAAAGCGCTAAGTTCTTTAACTTGAGATGTCTGGTTTTCTTTAATTAATAATAATCTTTTGATGTTCCGACTACCTGGTCTTTGTTGTAAAGACTTCTAATATCCTGGCTCCTCCCCTGCCTCTTCAGAGCAGTCTCTCAGAGCCAGTTATGTCTTAGAGCCAGAAAGGCTGTTATCCCAGGCTGAGTCCTCAGAAAGTCCACTGAATAAAACATAGCTCTCAGCTTTTAGGCTGTACATTTTATTTCAGTCCACAGTCTTGTCTTTTTAATTAGTGATGTGGATACTAAAAATTTTCTCTGACTCCTTATGGAACTTTTGTCAAGATGAAACAAAATAATAGATACTGAGAGTGGCTTTGAAAAAAATACAGTGTGACAGAAACAGAAAAATCCTTCTGTTATCCTAATTACAGTTACCCTCGTGACTAAGAAATTGAAATGGTGGTGTTAGGAAGTATTTGCCCAGTGTAATGAGATGGGGGCATCACAGTATGGGCGGTGGACTGTATGTTTTAGTTCTCTTTGTGCATGTGCAGTGACTTATCAGCAGGCCAGTGATCTCTTGCATGACTGCATCTTCATCCTCATCTTCGCTCATTCCGTTCATTTAACAATTATTTACTGAATGCCTGTTATACACGAGGAATTGTTATGGGTACTAGAGACTGCACAAAGAAAAGAGACAATGTGCCTGCCCTCTTGTGGCTTATATCCTAATTAGAGGAGGCGTAAAATAAACAAGTAGATACACAGCATGGCAGATGGTGGCAAGTGCTATGGAGAAAAATAAAGCAGGAAGAGAGACTGTTAGACAGGGGTTGGGAAACTGGCCGACTTGCCAAATCTTGGCCATGGCCTGGTTTTGTGAATACCAGCCACAACCATTCACTTACATTTTGTCTAGTGCTGCCTTGAGTTAAGTATTTGAGGTGGAGACCATTTTTTCCCATAAAGCATAAAATATTTACTACCCTTTGGCCTTGTGCAGAAAGAGTTTGAATCTCCTGACGTACCATCATAGGCCAGTTTAAGGACTTTGACTTTTGCCCTGAGTGAAATGGGATGCCTGTGGAGGATGTGTGGAGTAATGTGGTCTGGCTGGCATTTTAGAATGATGATCCCTATGACTCGGATGAGAATAGATTCTGGGGGCAAGAGTGGGCATGCAGAGACCAGTTAGATAGTGACTGCAGTGATATGAAGAGAGAGGACCACTCCAGAGTAGAAAGCACAAGAATAAAGTTGGTTTCTAGATATATTTTTAAGGTCACACAGTGAAGGATTTTGGCCTAAACAACTGGAAGGATAGAATTGCCATCAGTAGAAATGCAGAGGCCACCAGAGGAGCAGGTATGGGGACAGAAATGAGGAGGTTTGTTTGTATATAGTAAATCTATGCTATCATGTAGCCCTTGGAGTGGACACATCAAAGAGGCAGGAGACGGGATGAGCCTGGATTTCAGGGGAGAGATCTGTCCACTGACTGAGTCATCTATCAGGAATCCCTCCCTGTTCCCTAAGAGCCGGATTTCTCAACCATGGTGCTTTCAATGCTTTGGGCCAGGTGCTTCATCCCTTTGAGGAGTTGTGCTCTGTAGGATGTTCAGCAGCATGGCTGGCCTCTACCCTCTTGCTGCCAATGGCAGTCCTTCCTTTTCTAGTTGTCTAGAGACAACCAAATGTCTCCAGAGAGTGCCAAATGCTTTTAAAGGGCAGAAGGTGTTGAGGGTAAGTTCTGTTTCCTTAGGTTGGCATTAGAAGTGCTCTATGGTTTGCCTCCAAATGTTTTCAAACTCTTCCTCCATAAATCTACCTTAAGATGCCTGGTCTTAAGGCATCTTACGTTCCTCCTAAAAGTTTTGCTCCTTCTGGAGTTGATGCCTCTGTAAACACTCACCTGCTTACCCCCTATGGAATTCCATCCTTTTCGTCTAGTCAGATGTTCTCAGTGTTTATAAATCTGACGAAGTTCTTCATGCTTCATGAAATGGTAGCATCAAGTCATGGGAGTTGGATGGGGCTGCCTTACTATTTCGCAGTTTGACGGTGAGATCAGAGGGATCATTGTTTACCAAGGTCATGGGGGCAACATGGAAAGCAGGTAGTAGAACCACAGCCCTTCCTCTAAATCCCCTGTGCTTTCCACCCCACCTGCTTCCTGGAAACTTCTGGTCCTATTTTATTTTCACCCTTCTCTGAAAGTCTTAAGAGATTTTGTTCTTATGATTTATTTTGGTAATCAGAATCCTTTCACACAGTAACATAAACATGTTGTCATTTAATACATATATGAGATACAAAGTTACGTACAAAAACAAGACAGAAAGAGTCATCTTCATAGAATGATCACAATTCAGGCATAGGAATCATATTTTTGGAGGAGAGTTTTTTTTTTTAACTCAATGTATTATTAAAAGTTCCTGACATCAGCACTGTCCAAGAGAAATATGAGACAGATACGCAAAGGTAATAGGTTCTTGCAGCCACATTTAAAAAAAGTAAAAAGAAACAAGTGAATTTAGTTTTAGTAAAATATTTTTTAGCTTATTATGTCCAAAATATTATTATTTCAACATGTAATCACCTTACAAATTGTTAATGAAGTATTTTACCTTCTTTCTTCTGCATCCAGTCTTTGAAAGCTGGCCAGTATTTTATAGTCATCCACACCTCAGCACAGAGGAGCTGCACCGAGCTGTTCAGTGTGCTGGTGGCTGCGAGCATTGCACAGTGCGCATTAGACTTACATGTGCTGCCGCACCTTGTGGAGACTACTGTGTATGAACTACTTGATCAGACCGAATGCTGTCTTTTCCCCAGACACTTGCTCCTTAAAGCTCCCTGTCTGGACTAGTGCCAGCAGCCTCCATCTGAGACAGACACACCTCTGCACCATCTCAGGGTTTTGTTTGTTTGTTTGTCTACTTGTTTTTAACACACGCACATCTGATAGATCTCCAGCTGCTGTCAACATTGACACGAAAGTTTCTCAGCTTTCTCTCTCTCCTACAATCTCCTGGTTACCACCCCACTTCAGAGCTTTTCTAGTTTAAGGATGATGTTTTGATTACTTAATTAAAGTTAATGCTATTTGTCGGTATTGGGTTTGGGAGCTTGCAAATGGCTTCCAACTGATTTGCCTATCTGCAGCTTCTCGCCCTGGCTGCCCCTCCTCTATACTGCTGTCCATGTGGTTCATGAACATAGATCTGACTGTGTCGTTTCCCAAATCTCCCACCATGTCAAGATTGAATCCCAGGATTCGTGAAGCAGCCAAGCGCCCAGCAGTCAGCCTTCTGCTCTCTGGCTGCCCACGTGGACCTTGTTCCCAGAGCTCCAGGTCCCTCTCTGTTCCCTGAAGACACTGTGCACTTTACTCACTTCTGCCTGTGGCTTTGTTGCTCAGTCCTGGTCACCCTTTACTCTCTTTATCCTGACTTCGCTTGTTGAGATCTTAACTTGTAGGACTCAACTCAGACGTCCTTTAAATATAAAAAGGCTTCCAAGTTGCCTCAGTACATGCCACCACAGAAAAAAGCATGTCCATTCCTTTGTCTTAATATAGGTAGACTAGCAGATTGAATTATAATTATGTGTGTGTGTATGTCTGTTTTGCGAACAGGTTATAAACACAATTAGTGCTGATTTTATGTTTGATTCATTTTTATAACATGAGACCCAGAACCCAGAAGTGGGATTGGCCCATAATCGGAACACCACAAATGAATTGTTTTAGTTGAAATTACTATTTCTGCCTTGTGAGGTTCGAAACAAGTCATGTCACCCTCACACACCCTCACACACCCTCACACTCTCGCACCTACAGGGAGACGTGCACAAGGACAGGACTCAGGTACATTCTGAGGTGCACAGACACAGATGGAGGCAGCTTGTTAAAAACGAAACCAACCTTAACCAATCCTACGTAACTCTTTCCAGAGAGGAACTACTCAGCAACATTTGGATTTAGCTAACGTTGTGAACCACATTTTAAAAATTCATATTTTTTATACAAACTTACTGGTATTTGGAAATACTGACTCTTTAGGGTCCTACCTTTTCTAATTTCTGAGGCCCAAATTTTGCTGCTAGCCAATGGACAGTGAAAGAACAAGAAGTCACTAGTAAAAGAGAGAGTGGAGGTGTGGTCACCGAGAAATATTACATAGAATCATCGTTCTCTATTTAGGTAGTAAATTTTAGAAACTATTTCTGTATTCCAGTAGTAATACCAGTATTTTTATTATTTTATTAAAGCTAATTCTGTTTGTGGGTTTTGGGTTTGGGTGCTGGCAGTGTCAGGTAGAATATGTTTAAGGAGAAGTAGGGTTAAGTAGGTTGCAAGCTGCTCCCAGGTAGTTTGGCGATGGGAGGGGCTGATGACATCTGGTTGGTTATGTCAACTAGAGTGAAAACCAAACACAAAGGTAAAACTGTCAGCTCTAAAAGATATTTCCATTCTTTAAACGTGTTCCTGTGGCTAAGGCTGAGATGGACCCATTTGAGGTTTTCTTTATACAGAAATTCTTAGTCACATTGAAGCAGCTGGTACAATAGATACTGATGTATGTCGTGACTTCGTGGTATTTTGAGTAGCTAAATATAAAGTAAGGCGTTTTTTAATGAAAAAGAAAACAGTCTAGTATTGAATTAATAGTGATTTTTATACACTTGGTGCATAAATTTACATTTTTCTTTCTTTAGGGATAGTTTATAGGTTAATTATCAACCTGTCGTCTCATGCAGGAAATTAATACAAAGTGGATAAAAATGGATCTATAGAAGACGTTCTCAGTGTGAATCATGGATTTTCTTTGACGTGTTAATATTTTGAAGATTCTTTTTTCTCGTGCACACCTACCTACAAGCCATACACAACACTCCAGTTGACCCAAATTCAAGACCCAGTCCTTTCAAAAGGTTCAGGGAACATTGTTTCCTATCTGCACGTTGATGTAAGGGGTGCTTCACTTAAATAGTAATTGCTCCTGTGAAGCAAACAATTCTAGGTGATTCTAGTTATTGCTCTTATATGGAGGACAAAGACACACAACAACACACAAAAGACATAATCTGGGTGAGGTTACCTGGGTCAAGGACTTTTCTTTATCAGGCCCAAAGGGGTTTTGTTGTTTGTTCCCTTGGTTAATTTATTTTTCCTCTAGACGTTGTAAAGACTGCAAAGCAAAGCCTTAGGGAGAGAAGGAGGAAGATGGTACCAGCATCATTACTGGATTCTTATGTTGTGTTAGGCATTGTATCAGGTCCTTTACATGAATTATTTTGATTTATAAACATTTTGTGAGTTAGGTATCATTTTTACTCCCTAACCCTTAATTTTAAGATAAAGAAAATGAAAAGGTTCAGTCATTTGTCTAAGGTCCCAGGGCTAACACATCTCAGGGCTGGGGTTCAGCTCATTTTCCTCCTGTAGTATATGACCTCCCACCATGGCAAGACTGCATCTCACTTGATGAAACACACCATGTGTCATTTACTAGGGGCTAACTTATGCAAACTTAAGTAGACATGTATAGCGCGTGCTGGAGTGGGTTCATAATCTTACATAATCAACTGATTGTTGAATTTTCAAGTGCTGGTTGTTATGGGCAGACATAAAAAAAATTAAATTCCATAAACTTAAAATCTGTAAAAACTCAAACCATCTCTTTTGAATATTTTTTTAGTTTACCATTACCTGTGTGCCTGAGGTTACTTGTGTCTGTTGTATCCATAAAGTAGAAATGCTCTGTGAGGATGCACTGCTGCCCTGTATCCTCGACTCACATTCAGTGACCGCACGTTGGCAGCTTGACATTGGCCATGGTAGGAGTGTTTAGACCATGGAAGTCGGTCAACACCACACATCTGCACCCTCCATCACAGGGAAGCCATTTGTTAATATTTACCAGCATACTGCTGTGCACAGCTCTTATAATTACTATGCACACTTCAATTCTTTTGCACTTTCTGCTTTTATGAGCTCAAATCTCTGCCTCGAATCGCACACAAATTGCAGTTAAAGGATAGAGAATGGTTTGCTGAGAATTAAGGGAGTTCCTGGGACACAGGACCCTTAAAGCTAAAACTGGGAAAGTTCCAGGTAAACTGCAACCAGTCAGTCACCTTATGAATTTTCCTCCTAGAAATACAGATTTGGTTCCTTCTAACTGACTTTGTGTTTTTATCTCAGGCACCAACCCCTGTCCTACAAATGGACAGGAGACTCTAGGAGGTAGTGTCCTAGGTATATACAGGGGAAGGAAATAAAGAAATTTCCTCTAAGTGGATTCATGATATCTGTGTCTGGGGCAATGGAGGTCTCATCCTGAGGGAGAAGATTCACCATAAATGTCTCAGTGGGGGAAGTATCTAGTTTTCGCAGTCAGGTCTTTATACGTCAATAGTTTCCCTCTTGATTTTAAATTCAGATAATGGATGGAATTACCCTCCACTAGTTGTTCCAAATTGGCTTTCAAACTAGTAATTTTTTTTTTTCATAGCAAAGAAGGAAAACAAATAACAACACAGAGAGAGGAACTTTTGACTTGGCAGCCAAAGTTCATGCCATCCACACTTGTCTTCCCCTTTTCTTTTGATGGTAGCTGGCATATTTCAATTTTCTTTTCCAGTGGCCTCAACAAATGAGCTGAATGCATGAAACTGCTGGGGTGGCATTTAAAAGTTAATGATTTCAGCAAGTTTGCTTAAGAAAAATGACTTCTTTTCCCCCTGGTTTAGTAAGAATTTGCATTACCCTTATATATTCAGTTCCTTATATGGAACCTAAGGTTTTGTTTTTATTTTATCTGCCCTCTCTGGCCCTGCTCTGCAGAAATTCACTGACATATTACGTTTCCTCTGCAAACATGTGGCTCCAAGTTATAAAGATAAAATAAAATGTCATGTAAAGTCATAAGAAAGTCAAACTCACCTCTGAATGGTGAACAGAGGAAAGAAAAGTTAGATTTTATAGACTGGTTTGTGGTCCCTCAGGTACAGTGAAGTCAGACTGAGAATAAAGTCAGCCTAGGAAAAGGCAGAGTTGAGACGGATGGAGACAGAGCGCATGTGGAACAGCACAAGGGGAAGAGCAACTTGTGACCCCGGAGCTCGCCATGTCTAATCTACCCCTGGAACTTTTTAGATAATGTGAACTCATATTTCCCTTTTGTTCTTACGCCAGTTTGTTTTCAAACAAAAGATTTCTGACTGACAAGCTCTTTCAGGAAAAGTTGCATTTTAATTGTTTACATTTGTATGGCTCCCGAGGATTGGGAGCATGATTGAGTGACAACCTCTCAATTCTGTTCCCTTACAATGCAAAATCTTATTTATCCCTTTACTCAAACAACAGATAACCATGTTTTTTGAGCCCTCGGAAGAGACAAGGATAAAGGGTGATGGGGACAGAAGGACACAGGCTCTGGGGTGGACTAACCTCCCAAATCTGCAGTTTCTCCACTTCTGCAGCTTGGTGACTGACCTGCCCCTCAGCCAACTGACTCATGAGAAGATTGTTTTAAGAATTAAAAAGAGTTACATTTGTAAAATGTAAAATATTGAAACTAGAGGGCACTTTATAACTTGGAGCTATCACTGTACTTGGTATTAATAGTATTGATTCTGTAATTTTTTGATGTGTACAAAGTATTCTGCTAGTGTCTCCATGATGTAAGTAGGAAAAGGTAAGAGGTAGGTAAGTTTACGACAAGGAGCTGCAAGTGTCGGTTGTAAAATAAACACACATACTTGAGTCATAGTAATATTGAGGGTATTTTAATAAATACTTAAGATACTTTTAAGAAAATAAAATTTGCCAAAATGAGTTCATATATGAGTTGTGTAAGTAAAAAAGGAAAAACAACCCATAATGTTTTCTGTTAAAAAATAATCATGTACTCTTATTTTCCATCTTACTTTACGTAGCACATGCTACCCTTTGTTTTATAGCTTTCATTTTTCACTGAATATCCAGAGCATGACAGAAGTGTGCCTTGATTTGTATTTTACAGCTGCATTACATTTAATTGATAAGTCACTTAAAGAGTGTAACCCGTGTGCTTTGGTTGGCCATTTGGATTGTAGCTGAACTTAGGCTATTACAGATTCTGAAATATGTCACTTTTGAGGCATGGCATTTTCACTTACATAAACTGAGCTCTTGAAGGTGATAATGCTGTGTCCAAGAGCACACACATTTGTAATATGGAAAACAATTGCCCACTTGTTCTCTGAAGGGCATCCCGCCAGCAGTGTATGAGGCTGGTTGTTTGCCAATAGCATCTCCAAAAGTGCTAATCAAAATTTCAAATATTTTCCATTTTGATAGATGAAAAAGTGGTAATATATTGTAGATTTAATCTTCAGTTTTCTTTTTCCAAGTGAAGTTGAGCATCTTTTGATGTTTAAGAGCCATTGTATTTCAGAGTTCGATATGAACTGTACTCTAACCATTTTTCTACTTGGTTTTTGGTCTTTTCCTTATAAATTTAGGAGATTAGCACTTAGTCTATGATAGAATAGCAAATGTAGAGTTTTGTTTGTTTAACTTTTAATTTGCTGCTTTTTTGTTTGACATAGTAGTAGTTTTTAACATTTTATATTAAATTTGTAAATTTTCTTTTTGTGGCTTATGGATAGTTTCAAGTCAGTTGGAAGATCCTTTATCTTTTTTATGAAGGCATTACCCCATATTTTCTTCTAGTATTCTTGTGCTTCAGTGTTTTTCACATTCCAATCCTGATGCATTAGGAATTGAATCTAATGTGTGGTGGGAAGGAGAGACCCATCCCAGTATTGTTTACTGGTTGGCTACATTTATTAGAAAATTAAATATCATTTATGTTTGAGTTTATTTCAGGACTTTCCATTTTGTCTCATTAGTCTTTCTTTGTCTACATGTCAGTATGAGACTATTTTAAATATTAAATATTTATAATCTATTTAAATATTTAGTTGGTTTAGTCTCTGCTGGTTGTTTCTTTCAGAGCTTTGCTGGCCACTCTTCTTTGTCTAATATTCTATGCAAACTTTAAAATCATCTTGTCTATTTTCATCCTCCCCTCAAAAGTTGATTTTTTTTGGCATTACATTAAATTTAGAAATTAACCTTGGGAGAATCAGTATCTTTATTATGCAAAGGTGTTCTATCCAAGCATAGAGAATGTCTTTCTATTTGCTCAAGTCTACTTTGAGGTATTTCAGTGTTTCAGAATTTTGCTTCATACAGGCGTTAAGCATTTCTTAAATTTATTCCTAGGTTTTTTTCCCCCTTCTGTGTTGCTTTTGTAAATTAGAGTAATGTCTCCTCGGGTTTTCCAGGCATATAACCATATATCTACAAATAGAGAGTTTGATTCTTTGCATGTTGAAAAACAAATTATTTTTAACAATTGCATACTTCTCAGTTCTTTTTTTGTTTGTATTGGTCAGTGATAAATAATAGAGGGGTTAAGGGAATCTTTTTCTTCACCTCAGAGCAAAACAGATGTCTGACCCTTGATCCACATTAAAAGAAAAACCCCTATGGAAGCAAAACTATATCACCTCAATCTTAGTGACCTTCCTTAGTCTTTGTTACCTACCTTTCACATCTGGGGTGAGTGGGGAGCACGTTCAGCTAGCTTACTCTTACTTGTCATCCAAGATTCAGCTCAAGAATTATTGTATTTGCTGATTTTTTTCTTGACAATGTATTCCCCATTTCCCCCTATTATTCTTTCTCTCTGCTTCCATCACTTTGTGGACATCTATTTTTTATTATTATTATGCTACAATTGTTCTCCCTTCTGCTGGTAATTGCACCCTGAATTTCATCTGGGTACCACCTCTACTCCCTTTCTCAGCCCCGTACTTCAGGTAGACTTGATTGCTCCCCTGAATCAGGGTGGGAACATCACTCATATCTGGTCAAACAGAGCATGACTTTCCCCTAGCCATAGCAATTTGTTCAAAGATGAACAGAAGACCTAATCAGAGCCAAAGCTATCTAGTAACATTCGACTGGAATTCTTGAAGAATATACTTGTGCTTACATTGGAAATAAAATTGAGAGAAAATGGAAGCCTTCTTGCTTCCTATGGAGCCTGAAAACAAAGCCAACCACTGAAAGAGAGCAGATATAGAAAGACTAGGGTCTTTTTATATTATGTGAGCCCTACATCCAGCTATGCATGAAGCTAGCTCCACCCACGAGCTTTTCGGTTATAGAAGTCAATAAATTTTCACTTTCCTCAATCTGTTTTGAGTTAGGTTTTCTATGACTTATAACCCAAACAATCCTAATACACATAACCAATACTCAAGCACTTCCATTGATTATAACTGTGCTTCCCTCTTCCATGTTCATACCTATTCCATATGTATCACCCTGTAGCCTTACTATTTTGTGAGCACCTTTACAGCAAGAAGTATATTTTTAAATTTCATGTCCCCAGAAATGATTACCAATATATTTTTTAAATATCAGGCACACAAATAATGTTTGTTGAATGAAAGGAAAAATAAGTTAAATGTTCTGTTTGCGCAGTGGGTTTTTTTTGTCTAGTGAGTAACTAAGACATCTACCATTTTCATGTCTTGTCAGTGTTCTCATCCTTTTTTGGGTGTGTGTGTGTGCTTTTCAGTGTCTATTATCATTCTCATTGGTAAGAGACTTCCTGATTCTTTACCTTTTTATTTTTACCTTTAGAAGCTAGTCCTCTTCTCTTTGATTTGTGTCACCAGCCACCTGTGTTATTACTTACTCAGTTTTTCTGTCTTTGATTACATTATGTATTTTGTTTTCTTTTTTGATAGTAATTCAGAGTCATTCAAGCTGTTTTCTGTAAGCATTTCCACCCACTTACAGGATCTCATACTGAATTTACTTCCTGACACCTGGGAATATTTATTTACCATCTATCCTTTAATGTGCATCTAAGGCTGTTTCTCTATCAAGCCCAGATGACAATTGAGTAAAACTATACCCTATAAATCTTTCTAAAGATGAGGGGAATAAACAGACAGCCTCTTGTTCTGCAATTAATTAATCATTGAAAATATATCACGTGGGCATTATGTGTCTGATTCTGAGCTAGGGATACAAAGATGAAAAACACAGGCCCTGCCCTTTGAGGACAAAGTAAATATAATACAAGGCAAAGGGAACCAAAATGCTACACAAGTGTGGAAGAACTCAGTGAAGAAGTGAGAGAGGAGTGAATACATTTGACTTGGACTTGGAGATGATCCAGTCTGGGTGGGTGAGACTTTTAAAGGTAAAAGCATGACACCCAATGAAGGGAACAGTAAGAATAAATCGTGGAAGGCTCTGTTCTCATTCCAGTGCTCCATTTTTGATACAGTGACTAGACAGTCTAGCTATTAGTGTACAGAGCATAGAGGGACGTGGTGGGGAGTGAGGCCAGAACAGGTAGTGTATCAGTTTTCTATGGCTGCTGTAACAAATCGTCACAAACTTAGTAGCTTAAAACAATACATGTTTATTATCTTAATAAATGTTCAGTGGATCGGAAGTCTGATATGTGTCTTACTGAGCTAAAATCAAGGTGCCAGCCAGGCTGTGGGAAAACCTATTTCTTAGGCTTTTCTAGCTTTTCGAGGCTCCCCTCTGCCTTCACATCTATCTCACCACTCTTCAATCGTTGCATTTCCTTCTAATCAAAGCCTTGCAATTAGATTGGGCCCACCTGGATAACCCAGGCTGATCATCTCATCTCCAGGTCACATCGGCAAAGTTCCTTTTGCTATGAAAGGCAATGATCATGGGTTTCAAGGATTAGAATGTGGACATGTTGGGGGGAGGCCATTATTCTGCCTAGAGGTGGTTTAACTAGATCATGAAGGGACTTTGCCAAACATGCTCTAGCAAGATATTTCAGGCTTGATTTATGAAGTGTTACTCTGATGACAGCAGATGTAGTGAAACAGGGCAGGCAGAGTGGAGAGTGCGAGACAATCAAACCTAAGTCTATTGGAAGCTGTGACCATGAAGACAAATTATTGTCAGATGGTCCTTGCATCCACCTGTGTATCTGCTATGACTTTTTGCAAACAAATCAGTAAGTAATATTTAAAATTTGTACTTAATCTGGGTCTTTTTTTCCCCCTCTAGCTAATGCCATTAGTAATACAAACACCACTCTGAGTATCTTTCAGCTAGGAAAAAATATGTTTCTGTTTTGTTTTATTAGATATAGTTACTAAAACCCTAGTAGATATAACATTACTAAACATTTGACTTATCAAAGAACTTTTCACAAATGCATAGATATTTTTGTTGAATTTAATTTGGTTCATTCACTCAGCAGAATCACTTTGAGTAAGTGCCTAAGCTAGACTGATAATTTACATCTCTTTTCTTTAATTAATTAATTAAACAAATATTTATTGAGGGTCTACTATCTGCCAGGCCCTGCTTAGCTGCTGGGAAGAAAGTAGTAACAGAATGGCAGACACCTCTGCCATCACGGTGTTTTATTCTGAGGGGTGATGGACAGTAATCAAGATAACTAAGTGAACTAAGGAGAATTTTAGTCAGGGGTAAGTATTAAGGAACAGAGAAAGTGGGAAGGGCCATATGCAATGTTAGGGGTCTGACATTTCTGCTAATGAAAGTCACTGAGAAGATGACTTTCAAATAGTGACGTTTAGGAAGTGAGGTGGATCTAATTAGCCCCAATTTTAACAGTTGGAATCCAGGGCTGAGCAGGCTGGGGTTGACTGGTGCCATCCTTCTGGCTGCTGAGTGCTTCCTCTTAGACCGCAGCCGCCAGCTACCTTTGGGAAGAGCGGAGAGGGAGGTGAGCATGGATCAGATGCTGACTCTGCCCTCCAGGAACTTCCAGGGAGGGAAGACAGGGCTCACAACATTGTATCTAAAGTATGAAATGATGACTAAAGTGCCATGAAGAATGCAGAAACTGAGAAGTGCTTAAGTAGGAGTTCTGTTGATCACCCAAAATGGCAAAGAGCTGGGAAAGGATTCAGCCTTACAGAATTCTAAAAAGAGTTCATCAGAGGAATAATAGCTGGTCACAGTCGCTTTTTAAATATTCTTTCATTCTTTGCTTATGAATATGAAGCAATAACTTAAAACAATTGAGACGAAAGACAGGCTTCCTGCAGCACGTGGGAATACCTGCATTACCTGGAGCATGTGAGTGAAGTGGGGAATAGCTTTTCACTACCTTTGGGGGGTGTCCCCTGAACATGCCGCAGGCTTCACACGGGCACTGGCAGTCAGATGCTGCCGTTTGGAAACACAGGACCCTTGTCGGCATCTTATTCCTGATGTCCTAGCCTGTCCGTCAGACTCCAGCCACCTGGGTTTCTTTCCATTATGTTTTTGTTCCTTGTAATAAAGTGGATTTTCTTTCTTTAAGAATGAGGATAAAGATACACAGAAAATAAAACCAGGTGTCCATTCGCAAGGCTCCAGCCGGCAAGTACGTAGACGAGGCTTCTCAGCCTGTCCTGTAGTTTTCCCAAGAGGAGAATGCTGCTGCTGACATGAATAGCAGAGGCCAGACAATGATTCTTAGGGAAGATGAACAGGCCTGTGATTCCCTCCTGACGGCTCCCACCCCTCTCCTCAATGACCGATCGTGGAGCAAAAGGTCATGGGGATAATTCTGCACCTGCAGCCTGGGAAGCCAGGCTCAGTCCTCGCAAAGAACTCTCCCATAATTGATGCTAATTATTATTGAGCCAAATGCATCCTTTCAGAGAAGGGCATGTGGGAGGCTCTGTCACTGTCAGGGTGATTTTACCAAGGGCAAGTTTCAAATGCGTTTCTGGCTCTTGGCACAGATGTACACATACCCAGGAAGACCCAAGTATTGCATACAGGCTGTTCATAAAGAACGTTATCATTAGAAATATCTGCAGCTCTAGGACAAAATGTTCAGGACTGAGGTAAGTGACAAATGCTACCCAGTACCCAGGGCCGGAATACTAAGTGGAGGAGCATGATTTATTCATCAGGGCTGAAACTCCACTGCCGGGCCTCTGGGCTGCTTGTGAGATTTTGCACCCTGCCATCTGGACTCTGAGACAGGTTAACAACAACTTTGGAAACCCTGGAACCCACTGGGGATTTGCTTCCATGGACATCCGTCTGCTTTCTGGTGACTTTAATGGGAGAAAGGGCCCAGTGAAGAGGATGAAGGAGAGAGAGGAAAGGACAGAAAATTCACCCAGCCGGAGGTAAAACAGGACTGAATTTAGCTGAAAGTCAGAATGGAAGTGGAGACTTTCCCTTGGCGTTAACCACTCCCCATTTTGGAGAACAGTTTAAAAGAATGTTACATTTTCTTGCTTCAACGCACCATTTACATTTTTCCTCTTTGGATTATAACTTAATGGCTTTTGAAGATTTTTCTTACATATAAAAATAGCATTGCAAAACTACACAAAGTGATTGATTGTGCTCAAATTTACAATTTTATTCCCAATTCTGATTATTTTACTTGTAAAAACACAACTATACCCCTTAAGCCAATCATTGATTGGAGGAAAAAGAGTCATGTAGTCACTCATTCATCAGAGAATTATTGCACCCAGACTACGCTCTGGGCATTTATTTTGGGTTCTGACACAAAGGTGAGGAAGTCCTTATTCTTCTCATTATTTTTCTTTCAGTACTTTTAAAGATGTTTCTCAACATTGTCTTCTTTTGGCTTGCATTGTCTGCAATGAAACATCTACTGTCATTCTTATCCTTGCTCCTTTGTAGGTAGGCAATGTGTCTTTTCTTTTTTTCTTTTCCCTTGGCTGCTTTTAAGATTTCCTCTATGAAGAGGAATATATACATATATGTATATGTATGACTGAAACATTATACTGTATACCAGAAATTGACACAACATTGTAAACTGACTATACTTCAATAATAAAAATTTTTTTAAAAGTTTCCTCTTTATTAAGATTATAAACAACTTAATTATGTTAGGCCTTAGTGTAATTTTTTCAGATTTCTTGTGCTTGGGTTCATTAAACTTATTGGATCTGTGGTTTTATTGTTGTTATCTAATTTGGAAAATTTTTGTCCATTCTTCAAATATGTTTTTACCACCCACCCTCACCCAATTATACATAAATGTGCAAAGTTGTTCCACACTTTGTTGATACTCTAGTCATTTCTTTCTGTCTTCTTTCTCTCTGTTTTTCATTTTTTTTTGATAGTTCATGTTGCTGAATCTTTAAGTTCACTAACTTTTACTATAATATTTAATCCATGGTTAATCTTACCCTACAGACATTGTATTTTTCATCTCCAGAAGTTCTATTTCTTTTTTTGTATCTTCCCTGTCTCTTTTAACTTGCTCATAATACTTCCTTCAACCTTCTTGAATGTATAGAATATAGTTATAATAATAGAATTTTTATGTCCTTATGTACTAATTTTGTCATCTGTAATTTCTGAGTCTGTTTCCATTAATTAATTTTTATCCTCATTTAAGTCCTGTTTCTTTGCCTGTCTGGTAATCTCTTATTTAATGAGTTTATCTTTTTGAATAGGAATATATCTTTCAATACTCTTGAGCTTTCTTTTGGGATGCAGCTAAGTTACTTGGAGACATTTTGATCCTTTCAACGTTTCTTTATTTGCTTTGTTAGATGGGACAAGAATGCTATTTGATCTAGGACTAATTTAGTTCCACTATCAATCAGTACCCTTCTGAGTGCTCTACTTAATGCCCTGTGTATTCTGAAAATCCTCCATTCTAGTTTGTGAGAACATGAACTCTTCTTGGTCTTGTGTAATCTCCAAAAATTGTTCCACCTGCTTTGGTGATTATTTTCCCCAACCAAGATCAATTTCCTCATAGGCATGTGCTGATCAGTTCTTAGCTAGTCTTGAGGAGAATCTAAAGATCTCCAGAGCTGCTTATCCATTCTGGTGCTCTGCCCTGGGAATTCTACCTGACTTAGCCTGTCTATATTTTTAACTCTGTCCTCTCAGTTTTGAACCTGCTTCTGTATTACCTGGGGTACCTGTTAAAATGGAGATTCTGAAACCACTCATACCAACTGAGTTATAATTTCTGGAGATGAGGCCCAAAATTCTGTAGATTCATAAGCTCCCAATTATACAATATTATACAATACTATTGACTTCTGAAAACCACAGCCCTGATGAAATCTGTCTCAAGGTTTATCAGTTGCCAACTCTAGCAGCTTTCTCTGGGTCTTTAGTCTCTTTGACTTTGTTTGGGATACAGCCGTGCTCATGCCCTCCTCTTAGATGTCCTCAGCATTATACTGTATTAAAGCAGGTGTTTTCCAGTGATCCTAGCTCAACAGTCACCCAGTTTAGGGCCAGAGAGGGGAAAATATTGGCCTGTAACTGAAGAGACCTAAGTTCTGGACTGGGCAGTGCCACTGACTTGCTCTGTTACAGTGTTCTGGGTTTCTGATTCCCCATCTGCAAAATGAACAATAATAATTAAATCTATCTTACCAGGTGGCTATAATCATCAAATTAAGATGGAAATAATGCTATACATAGTGTAAATATCTCTCCACTATTTTTTTTAAACATGTATTCCATCTCTTTGTCCTTTTTCTCTACATTCCAAGAGTGTCCCTTAGGGAGACATTCCAGCTTATATGTCTGTCTTCTATATCTGGTATACCACTACACACATTTATTGAGTTGTTATTTTTTAAATGTTGTGATCATGTTTTTCTAAGATCTCCAATTGTTTCTTTTTCATAGAATCCTGTTACTGTCTTATGCATGCAATATTAACTAAAACCTCTCTAAGGATATGAATTATACCTATATATTGTATATAAACTGTCTCCTGTTTGTTCTTTTAACTCAGTTGCCTTGGGTGTTCTTTTACTTGGTGATTATGGCACCTCTTTTTTGTGGTGCTGGTTTTCCTCAAAGCTTCAGTGAATCTTGATTGTTCATATTTGCACATGATAATCAATGTTTAATTGTTTGTGAAGACACGTTCCGATTAAAGTAGCTTCCTCTGACAACTATATGGGAGGTTAGGTATATGGTCTGCCACAGTGTGGGAGCACCCTGTGCGTTCCATAGTCTTAAATTAGTTGGGTTACTGCTCTACTTCTCTAGGTACAGTGTTTATCCTGGGAGTCTTTTATACCAAAAATTCACACTTCAGAAAGTCTTGTACTTAGGCTTTAGCACAAGAGGCTGAAGTCTACTGCTCTCCTTGTTTACTTCTTTCTCTGGTTTCCTTACAGAAGGTGACATTCCTTTAGGCTTTACTCTGTTTTTCTCTGCACTCCCATCACAGTGTTGAGAGCTGTAGCCTGGAAGGTCGCTCACCTTTTAGGGACCCAGACTTTGGAGGGAGTTAAAGAAAGGCTATTTGGAGGAACCACAGCTATTGCCTGTGGCTTAGCATAAGTGGGCATAAGAGGGGTCAAATCGGCCTAGTTATTCAAAATCTGGTGCTTCAATTTCTCTGATTATTTTCTGAGGTCCTCTTGTTTGTTGACTCTGTGCTTTGTTTACATGTGAAATTGCTTTTAAGAGTAATTTTCTCATCTGTATGTTTTGAACTGTTGTCTTCTCCAGCTTTGTTTCTCTGACATTCTGACTCCATCTGCTTCCTATCTTTCAGGAATTCCTCAAAATTTCCCAGGAGCTGGTGGCATTCTTTCTGTTTGTAACTGTTATTGTGGATTTGTTCCTTTAAAAACATTTAAAGATATATGCACTCAGCTCCCATCTTGAAATAATCTTTACCGTAGTATCTCTAGTTTTAATAATGTAAGGGAAATAAGGTCAGTAATTTCTGGAGAAGAGTTTTTCTATATGTGTCCCCAAATTTTGAATATGCAGCTTCTTTGTAACCATCTTTAAATGGTTGCCTTATAGAAGACCTCTTATCTGATCTCTTAATTGGTTGATAAATTAAAAAGTTGGTTGAAACAGGGAATCATAAAAATGATACATGAAGATACTTCATTTCACTGTAAATATATGCATGTATATTCTAGTGTCAATCTTTTGCTTAAGGTCCATCTTCTTTTTGAGTATAGATACCCTGTTTATAATTCTAAATCATCTGTCTTTCATAGACCATGCCCATAAGGCATCATCTGTTTTCCAGTTTCAATTTCTCTACAGTGGACAAGAATTTAAAGTCATCTGAGTAGAGGATTCCTCTGTATCTTTATAATTTCCACCCCCTTCTCCTAATCAGTCACAGTTGCCTATCCCACACCTATTTTGCAGTAATTATTTTAACAATTCGCCTTGTTGCAATCCTTCAAAATAGTTTTTGTTGACGTAACTCTTTGTACTCCCATTTCATTTCTTTATGTAATATTTAAATTAAATAGTTGCAACAATAAGTACAGTACGCATGAACGGTTTTGGAACCAAGACACCTAATTCTTAGGAACATACAATTTAACTGGTGGGTATGAAAATGCAATAGCTTTTTTAATAATAAAAACAATCTCAGTTATGAGTGTTCAGAGGCTGTGAGCCTCAGGCTATGTTTAAAATGGGAAGAAGCGCTGGTTGATCTGACAATTAATGTTAAATGGACACTGGTTAAAAAGGCTTTGTTATAAATAGGTTATCATCATTTATTCTACGAAATTTTTAGGCATTCTGCTAGGCTCTGGGAATATAGAGATCAAAATGATAAAAACAACAGGTAAAAAAAGGAAAGACATACTAAAAAGGCTCAGATACAGGCTAGCGTATGCATACATGAGAGAGAGGGCATCCTAAATAATGGGGAGAGGAAAAGCTGTTTAGTAGATGATGTCGGGAAAGTTATTCACTATATGAAGAAAATGAAACTAAATCCCTAACTATTGCCACATAGAGGGTAGACTCCAGAAGGATTAAAATACTTAAGTGTCAAAGACAAAATTGGAAAGTTAATTAAATAAAATATGGAAGAATATCTTTTTGATTAAGAGATGAGGTAAGATGAGAAAGGATTCCTTAAATAAACCTTAAAGTATAAACCATGAGGTAAAATATTGATTATTTTTACATCAAAAGTAAGCATTGCTGTTCAGTAAGGGATTTAATGGACTATGTAATAAATAGATGGCAGAATAGAAGAACACATTTCAAATACATTACAGATGCCTAAATCTGGGAATAGATTCATACGTAGAATACACCAGAAACTCCTAAAAATAACAACAAAGCAGCAGCAATCCCAAAGAAATATGGACAGTGATGCAGACACGAGAGATCACCTAAAGACTAAATATACAAAATGATTCTCAAACACATCACTAATCAGAGAAATGCAAATTAAAAAACCAAAATATAATTTTACATTGCTGGAAAGGCAAAGTTTGGGAAGTAAGTAATGGCAAGTATTGGGGAGGATATGTATTGATGTTCTCATGTGCTGCTCGTAGGAGGGATGACAGATTAAGCCATTTTGGAAATGGGTAAATTTTTGCACTATTTTTTGACTAAATTTTTGACTTATTTTGTCAAAATAAGTATGTGAGTTTCCTGTGACCCAGCGATTCAGCCCTTAGAAGATGTAATATATTTAACGTATGTGTATATATGCACTCTTACATTATATACACATGTATATAGACATAATATAAAATATATGTACCTATAAATGTGCAGTGTACATGTACACATGTTATATACATATGCTAAAGAAGTTCTCACAAGGTCTAAAAGGGACTCCTTAAGTTGATGCTTGTTGCTGCATTATTGTGGTGATCAAGATTTGGAAGCAACCAGTAAATGTCTTGGGAGAACAGATACATTGTGGCAGCTGTAGACCAGAGAACATTATGCACCAGTTAGAAGCAATTGATTTTGAATGCACATGTGGAACCATGGATGGGTCTTAAAAATAGACTGTTGAGTAAACAAAACACAGAATGAGTTTGACTAACAAAGTAAAACCTAGAATATAACACAGTACCACTTATAAAAGTGTTTAAAAATGCACCTAAAACAGGAAGCAATTAACAAGAACACAAATACAAGAATGTGCATTATCACGTAACACAGGTTGCCTATGGATGGCAGAGAGGAATTGGAGTGTTATATAGAGATTAAAGGATTAAGTAAATGAGTAAATAAATAGGTAAAACTAGGTAGTGGGTCATCTTCAGAGGACCAAGTGTGACAATAGGTAATGAATTCAGAAGCAGGATTAACTCAGCCCTCCTCACTTGAAATCCAAATTATTTAAAAGAAAGGGAACCCCCATAAAACATGCATCCAGTCCTCTGAGGACTCATGGATTGTTGAAGCAACCACAACAATAGAATCTAGCAAGGCTCATTACAGAGGGAAGTGTACCATGCTAAAGAAGTTGGGAAACATACCTAACCCTTGGAAGACTTTCTGGAAGGGTTCACATGTAAATAGAATTCTGAAAGGTCAATCTGAATTAGCCAGGTGAAGTGGATGAAAAGTAAAAGAAAGAAAAATGGGAAAATAGTTTCAGTAAGAAGGAATATTTATAAATTTCAATATGGTTACATGTACAGTTTTTTGTCTTATTAATTAGTTTAGAAAAGATTTTATGCCCTGATTTTAGATACCAACATTATAGAACATATTTATTGAGTTTATCATGTGAAAATCATGTTTGAACTTATATTTATGAGAAATCCAGATATTCAAATGTGGCTCTAGTCATTATAAAAGTTAGAAATTACATTTGGCTGTAAGAGATGTGAAAAATGGCAGGTTAAATAAGGTAGAGATTTATTCTTTCACTCAAAAGAAGTTTGGAGGCTCACTGTACAAAGCAGGTAGTGATGGCCAGATGTCACTGCAGTGATTAATTTTATGTGTCCACTTGACTGGGCCATCGGATACCTAGATACTTAATTAAACATTTCTTTCAGTATGTATGTGAGGTGTTTCTGGATGAGGCTAACATTTGAATCATTAGATTGAGTAGAGCAGATTGTCCTCTCTATTACGGGTGGACCAGATCCAATCAGTTGAAGACCAGAATTGAACCAAAAAACTGAGTATAAGATAGAACGCCTTTTGCCTGACTGCCTTCAAACAGAGACTTTTTCCCAGTCTTCAGACTCAAACTGAAACACTGCTTTCATGGGTTTCCAACTTGCTGACTGCAGAGCTTGGGACTTCATAATCACATGAGCTGATTCCTTGTAATAGATCTTTTTCTATATGCATGTGTGTGTGTGTATATATATACACATATACATATATATAAATTTTTTTACATTCTATTGGTTCTGTTTCTCTGGAGAGTCCTAACACAGTCACCACTGTCCCAGGGTCCTTCTCTTGTTTAGCTCTGACCTTAGGAATCCTGGCTTCTGTTCTGGAGCTCCAGCCCTCACATTTGTGTTCCAGGGCAACAAGCCAGGGAAAGGTGGAAGGGTTGACCTCCAGCCAAGTCATCTCACCCTACAACTTCTGGTCCTTGCTACTGGCCAGTCACATGGCCATCTTTATCTGAAAAGGAGCCTGGGAAATGTAGTTTCTCAGCCTGGCACAGTGCCATGCCCACACCCAAGAGGAAGCAGGGTTCTGCTCTTGAGGAAGAAGTGAGCTTGAATACTGAATAGGTACAAACTGATCTCTGTCTCTCAGCAACCAATGCCTTTGGCACATAGTAGGCATTCCATAAATATTACTTGAATCAAAATTTTAAATTTTCATAAATTATCCTTTTATCATAGAATTGTTGAAAAACAAAATATTGATTTCTGAGGCTTGTTACTCTGTTCTAGTTTTGACTAATTCTTACATGAATTAGGATAAAACAAATTCTAAAAAAAAATGCTGTTGAATGACTTTTGTGTACCATGAGTTTTTCATTTAAGTTAATGAATTATTGTAAAGGAATCTTTAGCAAACAACAGGTAAAATTTTTATCAGGCTGATAAAAATGATATATACATATAAATAATGTAAGTGTAAACCAATGCTTCTAAATTGTTCTAGCATGTTTGAAAAAATTATATTTTTAAGAAGTTTAAACATTACCTTATTGATCTTATGATATTAATTTCTAAGAAAAATTTTCCTTACTGAAAGTAAAAGCTAAATTTCAGCTTGAGCTCTGAGTAATCATGAAATATAAACATATGAACACTATCTCATGGAAGTTTTACCTAAATATATTTACCCCCAATTCTAAAATATAAAATACATATATTTCATGCATTTTAAATATAATATGAGGTTTTAGTATTAATTGGTGATTCATCTGTTGAATATTTTTTGCTTTTTGTTGTTGTTGTTTAGGTTTTTCAGAGCAGGACAGAATGGCAGAGTCTTTGACTTAATCATGTAAATCCAAACATTCTATGCTCAGAAAAGAGGTGGGTCAATACAGTAATTCATTTGTAATATCGCTGCATTAGAAGTCAGTTATACTTAAAATACACACACGCACATATACACAGCACTTAATGGCATTAGGTTAAAAGCAAAAATGATCAAACCCAGTAGCTTACTCATGGAAAAGAGAAAACCCATTTAACCACGGCAGAAGTGACACTTCCTGATTTTGCACAGAGGTCATGAGTGGGCCATCTCAGCTCCTGCCCTGGGGGAGTTCCCAGTGTGAGTGATGCTATTGCCGTACTGCTGACTCTGGTGGAAGGGTCTCCAGGGCAATAGAATCCCATGGCAACGGGCTCACAAAAATGACTCAGCCTTCTGCTGCCAAAGCTCTGCAAGGCTCAGAGTGAGGGAGGATGTATGAACTGTGATTAGTCCTTAGTATTAATAGCTGGGAAACGTGTTGCTCTTCTGTAAGTGCCACTTGTCCTCTTTGCATATTCACTGATCTGCGTTCTTTTCCCCTATTATCCAGTCATCGCCACCTTCTACCCACCATCTCACAGAGAATATGAGAATCTGTGATGTAAGATATGGTCACTGCAATTAGATTATTCCTAAAATCAAATAACATAGCATGTCGTATTCAGAAAGAACTGATATAGGAATCAAAAAGTTTATAATTTCTCAAATATATCCTAAAAAGAACGAAAAAAAAAAAGTCTGTATTTTCTTGCTCCCCTCTCCCACCTTTAATGACTTTGATGTCCTCTTTTACATCTACATGTTTATGCTCTTGCAACTCATTGTAGGGGACACCTGGGATCTTTGTACCAAATGAGCAGAGGAATAAAATGGTTTTCCTTTCTTTAAAAAGGAAGTTTCTAATTTCTCGGATTTGGGAGGATCACCTTTCTGATTTAAACATTAAGTAATAAATAAATATTAGCTTTTGAGAACACCAGGCAATATATTTTTCTTCTTTATAATATATTTCACATTGGGAATAATATTTGACTCTAAGTAAAATGCTAGTATTTTGTCTGAATTAGTTTGAGTCAACTCTTAGAATTTTATTTATAAAAGAATATGTATTTATAATATTCTTTTTGTCTCTATTAATCTTTTAAAAAATTAGAATGACAAAAGCTGCATTTAAAAAGCAATAGTTGAAGAAAACTCATGGTTCCTTACTGTTTTTTAATTCAGTCTGTATGATCACACTTTTTCAGATTAGCTCTTTACAAAATTTCTCATAGAAACTATTGAGAGAATAAAAAATATTGTAAGGTAACTACTATCTGGAACTTTTTTCAACATTTGGTCCATAATTCTAGAAGTAAAATAACTCAGATCCAACTTCATGAGTGACTTTGGTTAAAGTTTGGGGCAAAGATTTTCTATTATTTTTCATGAGAAAGTGATATATTTCCAAACACAACTCTCATAGTATTACCCTAGAAAAGCAGGGTGATAATTAGTGCTACCTTTCCCAGGGTCAAGTGCCACAAGAATGAATCCAGATGGATAGTGAAGAGACCAGATAGAGAAGCTAATACATGTTTTTGCAGAATAATATCCCTGGCATCCAGGCTTTTAAGCTATAAGGTTTTTTTTAATGCCTCTTTTGAGGTCCTCAATAACTCAAATGTGACTTGGCCATCTGAGCATTCCAAATCTAAAGATTGACCTTCAAATATTTGTCTTGGAGCTAATTGCTCAAAACATCTGTGTTAAAGAATCACTACTTAACCTTACTTGAAAAAGTGAATAATTTTGGACACTTGTCATCCATCCAGTTAAGTCAGGTCTAATTAGGACAGTAGCTCTGTTCTAACTGGGTTGCCCAGAATCTCTAGCACTGCCCTCTGATGGCAGGCTTTGCTCACCCTGTCTCACGGGTGTGATTGCTCCTTTGTCAAGGTCATTTAAGCTAAGCTATTGGAATGTCTTCAAATTGGTGTCCTCAGTTGACAGCTCTTCCTCTTGAACAGTGCATTTCAGTGCGTTGTCTCCAGATCAGCAGCATCAGCATCAATTGGAACTTGTAAAAGATGCCCGTTTTGGGGACCCCACTCCATACCCTCTGAAGCAGAAATTCTAGAGGTGAAGAACAGTGATCTGGGTCTTGTTTTAACAAGCTATTTCAGGTGATTCTGATTCCCACTAACATTTGAAAACCACTGTCCTCCTGTTCTGTCTGCTGATTAGAACGCTTCAGAAATACTCACACCTGTAACAATGCTTTGCTGGAGCCCCAGCTTCTTTCTCTTGGTAGCTTAGCCTCTACAAACACCAGAATCATATATGTTTGTTAATAGTAGATTTAAGCAGTTGCAAGTAATGCTGCGTAGAGTGTTTTTACACATCTCTGCTTATGTGTATATTTTTACAGTATTTCTAGGCGGTAAACTGCTGAGTCAAAGAGTAGACACATAGATGTTAATATATTTTCTTATTTCCTGTATTCTTGATGCTCTGGCATCTGGTGCTGTGCTGATGACTACCTCTCCCAGGGTTATCTAATTTCGAGAGATAGCAAACAGCTTGCCTGCAAGCACACCTTTGGTATATAAATCAACCAATCCAAAGCCTGTACTCTGACCTCCCTCTGGTTCTTACCCTCCAGGAGGCAATATTCCTCTGCCCTGGTTATCCGATAGCCCCGGAGCCTGCCAGAATTATGCAAACTCTCAATCCCAAGTCTGCTTAGCTTGCTTACCTTGCCTTGCTCGTTCCTTCCTGGAAAACCCACAATCCTGGCTCTTGCCAGTGCTTCCTCCTCATATCTTCTGCCTCTTGACGGATCCTGGTGCTTCTTCCTGAGTCTTGGCGTGGCGTGGTGTCCCCGCTCTTCTTGGGAACTGTGAGTAACATGCTATCTTTTCAATGCCAATTGCCTCCTGATGTGTTAGCCTCCCTCACCATCTCTGAATAAAAACAAAATCCCAGGTACGTTTTCAAACAAAATATGAAACCCCATGAGTTGGTATTACAGAGAGATTAAGGCCATGAACTCTGGTGCCAGCATACCTGGGTTTAAATTCCAGTATCTCTGCTTCCGAAGTACGTGAATTGTTTACCAGATAAGTTATTTGATGTCTCCATGACTCAGTTTTCTCGTCTGTAAAATAGGAGATAGTAACAGCATCTATCTCACAGTCGTTATAAAGATTAAGTGTTAATAAAAATAAGGTACTTACACCAATACACAGAATGTGATAACTACTTGCTGTCATTATTGATGAACTTGCTTAGTTGACCTCAAAAAAGCTGAGACAATTTAATTTTCCTTAAGAACAGTTGTGAAAGCCTGTTACATTCCTAACCACACTGGATCATTGAATAATACCACTTTGTTGAAATAAAATTTCATTGAAATTGAATAATATTTTAAATCTTCTCCCATGTAATAGATTTTTAAAAATGATCTCTAATAGCCTTGTTTTTCAGTACATGAGTGAAATTTTTTAGAATGCATTGAGCCTTTGATTCTCTTCTGCTGTGAATTATCTATTTTTTTCTCTTTTTGTTGTTTATTATTTGACTAGTGAATATTAGTCCAGTATTTAAACTTGAAAAAATTTTTGTGACTGTGTCTTGACATTTTTATGCCATTTTTGGTCAGATATTTTAAATTTTATGTGGTCAACTGGTTATACTTTTCCTTTATGGCTCTTAGGCTTTATTTGTTTAAAAATTCTCATGTTTTCTTCTAGTAGTTTTATAGTAACATTCCTTCATTTACAGTTCAATCCTTCTAAGCTGGGTTTTGAGCATCTTAAGAAAGATAGTTTTTTAATATTCAGACAAGCCAATGTCAGTACTCATAAAAATTCCTTGAAATTTTTCTTATTTACTTGTTCCTGGTCTCACCTCCACCCTTTTTCAGCACTTTCCCATTTGTGAAATATAGGACAGAAACTCTTACCATGGGAATATCTCAACAGAAAGTTCTTATTTCAGGAATATACCCATCTTGACCATTGACACAGTAAATTTGTTTGGACATTAAATTTTCCATGGTGACGATGGTCAAGTCTGTGTATGTCCTGGCACTCACCCACTGGGCCAAATAGATAAAGTGCTTTCTCAGGTTCTTTTCCAAGAGTCCAAATCATGCTAACCATTTCCACAAACCAGAGGCAGCCCGTTCACCAACGGGGCCTCCCTGCTTGGTTCTGCCTCATCCCTCCATTTTTGTTTCATTGATGCTAATACTATTGCTTTACCGAAAATTCATTTCTAGACTCACTGCAGATTCTTTCTGATCACTGTCCAAATCCTTTTCTCTAGTGTGTATTTTTACTAATTTATTCGCTAATTAAAAAATTACCTTCCTAATTAATTATAAAAGGCCAATCTGTGGCAGCCACTTGAGATACCTCAGTGACAGAAATCCCAATGGCAGAGTCGCCTGTCCTCATCAAGCTTTTATCTCAGAATTATTATGGTGTCTGGAACACAGTGTATACATTTATGTGTGTAGAATAATGAAATATGCATGTAAATAATCAGTTGGATGAGTTAACTGATTTGTATGCAGCTATTTTCTTCTCTCTCTCTGTGTGTGCTTTTCAATTAATTGAGAGGCTTAACTTTTTAGAACAGTTTTAGGTTTGCAGATAAATTGAGCAGGTAGTACAGAGTTCCTATATACCTCTTCTCATCCTCCCTCCTCAATTTCCCCTATTATTAACATCTCACATTAGTGTGGTATTTTTTTTTTATAACTGGTTAACCCATACTGATATATTATCATTAACTAAATCCCACACTTTATATTAGGATTCACTCTGTGTTGTGCAGTTCCACGGGTCTTAACAAGTGCACATTGTGATATATCAATGATTGCAATATCTGTAACATCACATAGAATAATATTTACTCTAAAACCCCCTTTTGCTTCACCTATTCATCCCTTCTTTTCCTCCCATCCCCAAACCCTTAACCCCTGGAAACCCTGATCTTTTTACTCTATGGTTTTGTCTTCTCCTGAATGCCATATAGTTGGAATTAGACAATATTTAGGTTTTTCAGATTGATTTCTTTCATTTAGCGGTATGCATTTAAGGTTCTTCCATGTTTTCTGGCTTGATAGCATATTTATTTTTTTTATCACTGAATAATGTTCCATCTTATGGGTATACCAGTTTGTTATCCATCCACCTGTTGTAGGACATCTTTGTTGCTTCCAGTTTTAGATCATTATAAACATTCATGTGCAGATTTTTGTGTATATATTCATTTTTATTTCATTTGGGAAAACACCTAGGAATGTGACTGCTCTACCACATAATGACTGTGTTTAAATTTGTAAGAAACTGCCAAATTGTCTTCCAAAGTGGCTGTACCATTTTTCACTCCTACCAGCAATGAATGAGAGCTCCTGTTGCTTCACATCCTGGCCAGCATTTTGTGTTGTCAGTTTTTTAGGTATTAGCCATTCTAATAGTTGTGTAGCGGTATCTCTTTTTTTCAACTTTCCCTAGTGATATAACATATTCTTTTAAAATGCAAAAGTTTAGAAGGTATATTGTATTAAATGGACATCAATCATTAATATCACATTTTCAGTTGAGAGGCAAATATTATGTCACTTCCTCTCTTCTCCACTTAAATATTTTCAATGGGTCTGACCACCTATAACATATATATAAATAATACATATTATCTAATATGAATTAAAAGACCCTTAGTTGTCTAATCCTAATTTTTTAGCCCAAGTTTCTACTCTTTTCCTTTGGTTTTTGCTAAAAGACAGGTGCTACTTTTTCGAGTTTTGAAAATATGAGCTATAGTCTATCAGAACTCTGTCCCTTAGCACAGATAAGTCCTCCTGACAGAAACGTCCCCTGGCCCTCAGTTTCCTTAGCCTGGGGAAGTGTCTACCATTCTTCTGTATTTGGCTTCCCTCTTTCTTGGATCCTTCTCTTTCTCCTCTATCCTCCCTTTGACTCATGTAAATGGGCCAGCGCCCTGCAGAATTCTGTATGGTCTTCTGGGTTAGTACCTACTGATTATGTGGTCAGTGTCCTTCTGGCTGGGGCAAAATGTTTGTGAGACAAATTATTTTTTATTGACAATTTTTGCAAAGGATTCTTTGCTGACTGAGGAGATGAGAAAAAGAAGGCAAATCAGAGAAGTTGGTGTTACATTCTTTGTTTTAGAAAAGGTTTTAGGAAAGCAAAAATCAAATGTGTAGATGAATAAGACTGGAGCCAAATAAGCCAAATTACTAGGGTGTGTATACATACGGGGTTGGAACGTAGCAGGAAAGTTGGGCACCAAGAGATAAATACCCAGTCCCTGGCAACTAAATAGAAACTTGGCGGAAAAGACAAACCCATTTAAACGTGACTTTAGCACATGAGTAGAAAACTTAAGATTTTAATTTGTGTATTTAGTTCCATTCAGATAGATAGTATCTTTGTTTTTAAAGGGCTAATCAGTAGTGGAGTAATAAGAATGCCCACCCTGCTTCTCCAGGTGCAACTGTGGCAGCAGTTTGAGAGAGGAACGAGATCTCAGAGGAGAGGACTGACCTTACTCTCTAGCATCTCCAGAGGTCAAGCTGGAACACAATTGCTATGACTCAGGAATTTCACTTGCACATGAGCAAAATGTGTGGTATGTTCTTCACAAGCATTGAATGGAATAGCATGCAAATTGGAAGCAGTGTCAGTCAGTTGGAGAGTTTATGTAGGACACTCCAATGGCTTAGAGGATACCTCCCAGAGCTGGGCAAGGACTACGTCTTTCTTTGGAATGTGCATAGTGTGGCCAACCCACACTTGCTGAGTTACCCTTAACTGCACAGTATAGAAATAAATTCATACAAGAGATGAAGTACATCTATAAGTATCTGTGTGGATACATTTTACAAACCTAATGTTGAAAGAAAAAGCAAGCTGGAGCAGATTAGGTACAGTGAAAACCCATGAACTTAAAAATTATGTAAAATGTTGCTTGATATTGCACATGGATGCATGAAATATAGAAAGAGTATTAAAATGTTAATGGGAATATTAAGTACCAAGTACAGGCTAGTTTTTAACCCTGGGGATAGAAGCTGGAATGATCTTCCAGGAAGTATATATTAGGGAAATCAATGAAATCTGAAATGCTTTATTTCTAGTGCTGGGTGGTGGGTATATGGGTGTTTGTTTAATTGTTATCCAATGACTGGATTTGCTTAGGCTATTTCAAATCTTTAAAAAAGAGAATACTTTATTTTATAATTGAGTTTGTTTACTAAGTATATGCCTACTATAGTCATTTGCCATAAAAATTTTTGCTATAATATTGATTTATTATGATGTTCTAAGGAGTTGGATCTGTTTTGAGGATTAATCATAGCACTGAATCCAGCCTCAAGATAGGCAGAAATAAAGCAAGGCAAAAATTGCGGAGCTAATCTAGTCACCTCCTTTCCTATATCTTCTTTGTCTGAACTTCTCAAGGACAACTTATGCCTTATGTCTTTTCTCCTGGCACCTCCTAAGTACCTGATGGGTGGATACTCAATGTATTGATGCATTAATGAAATATTTATAGGTGAATTTTCTTGAGGATAACTATTCAAAGTAGGGTCCTAGGGGAAATGCCGTTATGACAGAAATTAGTGATGGGTTGATTTGGGAGGTATATTCTCTGAGTCGCAGTGTTGTGGGTAGAGGAGACAGGAAGGATCTGGAGCAGGGCCTGCTCGTGACTACTGGCAGATGTGTTAGAATGGAGGTGAAGAGAGAGGCTCTCAGACAAATCTCATCAACTTCACAAGTATTATGGTGCTAGTCCTGGCTTATGCTGAAAATGAAGGGGCTAATAAATAAGACACATTTTCATTGGTGCTGCCAAATCACGGAAACTAAAGGAGTATTATATGGTGATAATTGTCCTAGGATTAAATTTAAAAGCCACTTATAACCCTCTGGACTGAAACCCCCAGTGAATTATAATTGGCTGTTATAATTGGCTGAGATCCTAATTGGCAGATGCACATGGAAAGGGAAACCTCCAGTTTGCAATGGAGCCTTGGGGAATGTCTTTCTAGTCTGAAGTCCCAGAAAAGAGATCACTTCATTTCTAGTAATACCTGAGTAGGGGACAATCAGGTGTGATGTGGGGGCTGCCAGAAAAGCTGAGTTACGTAGCACCCATCAGCCATGGGAGAAATCAAATGTTACCCTGGAAGCTGAAGCCAGAGAGAACCCGTTCTTGCCCATCACGCAGGCTGTGGTATAAATAAATCATGGACTATTCTGCTGATCAAGAGTGGCACCTTTCCCTTGTCAAGGGATGACATGCTACAGTTTAAACTAATTTGGCACTAGTGAAAAATGATAGATTATAAAATCATATACATAGTGACATCTGGGGTATCTAAATTCCATTCCTTAAGCTGCAGTAGCATATGCGTGCGTGCATGTATGTGTGGTGGGCATGAGGGGACAGTGATACGTGATCTCAGTTTTAACTTTCCTGTGACCAAGACTGCAGAAAAAGTTGTCTAAATTCAGGTTGTCTTAGCATCATGACTGGGGAGAATTTAAGATACTGCCTGGTAATAATGATAAAAGCTAAGACATTGAACACTGTCCAGGTGCCAGGTACCCTGATAACCACTTTACTTGTATTTTGTGGTTTGCAGCTCACAATAGGCTTATGAGGAAATCCAGAGAAGTTGAACAACATAACCAAGGTAGCACAGGTTGTGGGGCTTTGAACCCATCTCTGTCTGACTGTAAAACTCAGTCTGCTCTTGGTCATGAGGCCACGGTGACATTTTTCTCATCTTAATTATTATTGCCCTTACCATACAACGAAGGCAATTCAGTTTGTTAAATGTGCCTCTTAGGAAACAAGACCTTTCACGTTGGCCTACCTACTTCACAAAATTCCTATGAGAATGAATTAGATTGAGACATATTCTCAGTTTTCCAAGAAGTGCAAAAAAATAAACAGGAGAAATCTGACTATTCTCTTTTATTTTCCTGTTGAGCCTCCGCCCCCATGCCCTGTTAAATGCAGAGCTGAGCTCATGAATGCTGGAACAGTAACCATTTCTTGCAGCATTCCCTTTCAAAGTACATAAAATAAACAACTAAAGGTACAACATTTTCCAGAATAGTGCATTAGGAGGAAAAAGGAAAATTACATTAGGAAGAGAAAGAAGATTGATGATACTGACCTGTAAGAGTTATCATTAATTTGTCATTTACAGGGCCTAGTTTTCTGCTAAGTGTTAGCCGTGACTTCTCGTATTTAATTCTCACTGTCACACTACAGGGTGGTATTCTTGTTTTAATGTCACCACTGGTTACACTGAGGTGCAGAGAGGAAAAGGGCCACATCCAAGGTCATGTCCCAGCAGTTTGACTCAAGAAGGCGGCACACATGGGCAGCACAATCTTTGCTTAATCAGAAGGATCAAACTAAGAAACAGTCTCCTAATATGAATGGAGTGTGCCTTTTAGGGGTGAAGATGGGAGCTGGAGAAGACTCCTAATATAAAGATAAAAATGTCATCCTTGAAAAAGTCCTTATTAAAAAGAAAAAAAAAAGCCAAATGAATTCATTGGTAGTATATTGAATTCATTTCTTCATCTAAATTGATGAGAACCACTGTTATTTCAGAAACTGGGGAGGCAGGCAAAGGACTGTCCACAAGAAAGTCCAGTGAAGCAGTTCCTATTAGAAAAACAGGCAGCTCTTGGGGTGGCGTGGGGGTACCCCTGGGCTTAATTAACTAAGAAGGAAAGGAACCAAAATTTTAAAAAGGACTCTGCCCTCCCTTCCTAATTAATCTAGTCAATAGACTCTCAATGTTTTTCTTTTCTTTCTCTTTTTAATAGGCCCTCAATCTTTTAATTTCTTCCATTTTTAATGATGTGGATTTGACAGAGAAATGATAGTTCAAAAAAAAAGCAAAACTCCTTTTCTTGGCCATTATTATGATTTCTACATTTCTTGATTCATGGAACAACTGTCTATATCGAGATGAACAAGACAAACTTCCTGTCCTCTTGGAGCACGTGTCTAATGGGGAAAATGGGAAATACAATACAAATCAGAGAGCTCCAGACCAGACAGTGCTGTGACAGAAATAAAACACACCTCTGTGGGGGAGAAATCTGAGCAGACTGCAGGTTGTGTGGAATCAGATCATGTAGAAAGCTGGGGATTGGCATTCCAGGCAGAAGGCACAGCCTGGGTATAACATGAGGCAGGAATAAACTTGAGTTTGCTGTATAACAATATCATGATATTTATTGTATTATAATTACTTACATACTGTCCACCTAAGTAGGGTGTTAGGACATACTACTTGTTGATTTTTAATTCTAAGTGGCTAGCACAGAGTTTGGAATGTGTTTGGCATCCAACGTCTATTTGACAAATGAATGAGTGCACAGACTCTTTCTAGAAGCTGTGGACAGGAAGTTTTGTTGGCTGTATAAAGGTGAAATGAGTAATCTTTTACCCAATACTCAGTGTGTTGACTGAGATAGACTACCCTTTTCAACATTTGTTTAGTTATTTTTGTTCAACATGTGTAAGAGATGATGAATCTGTCCTTGCTTACTAAGACAATATTCCGACAATGATTTTGTTATATGTTTTCATTTATTAGATAAGCTAAGGCATTAAATTCACTTCATCTAGAGGTATTAAGTACCATATTAGGATCATTTAGGTTTTCTAATGAGAATTTTCTAGAGTTTATATTCTAGGATTCGCTTGAATAAAATAACCCCTTGGAAGTGAACCTTTGTATTTGATCAAATTTTTATTGTGGCAGTCTAAAATTAAATTTTAAAGTACTTTTGATATTAAGTATCACTAAAATGAATGATAACATTAAATATGAATATTCTGAAAGTGTGCATTTTAAAATTTCAGTTCTCCATTCTGACATCATTAGTGTATTTGGAACTGCCGGAACTCTCTAGAATGATGATAAAATAAATTTGGAGGATGGGAAAGCTCACAGTGTTTTACAGTGTACTGTTTGGGATTTTGAAAGTGTTTAGGTTTGGCTTGACTACTTTGTGTGCTGATAGTTTCCACATGGAAAAGCAAATATTAATACTTCCCAGAGCATCCGCAACAACATTGCTGTTACATCACTAAACACCAAAAATGAAGATTCTATCAGAAATGGCCAGATCTCTGTGAGATTAAAATTTATTGATTGGTGACCAACTGAAATGTTGGTTTCCTTCTGCTTTTGCCTTTGTGATACTAAGACTGGCCACCTCGTCAAATACCCGGCAACACATACTAGTCTGCGGTTTTGGTTTTAAGTCAACTTAATTGTTCTCCTCCTGTTTTCTAAGTTGGCTTTGGCAAATACATCCTGAAGTCTGCTTTATGAGCCTCCCATATTTCATGAAGCCTGACAGCATAGACATCTGTAACCATCATTCCCCTGGGGGGGTCTTTCTTCTAGAACAAGGACCCAAAAAGGAGTCCTGCTGCAAATTCCCATCCTCGCCTCTTCTTCCTCTCTTAGTAGAAACTGACAATAAGGAGGGACCAATCACAAGGATTACATTTCTACTCTAAACAGATTCAAATCTGAAAGGAGAGAGCCTCATTTAAAACATGAATTCTTTTTTTTTTTTCTGTTTTTTTTCCCTTAAGCTTTCTCTTTCCCATCTTAAAAGAAAAAAAAATGAATAGATACCAATAAGACTGAATTTCAGTGAAAAGCTGTTACTGCCAGCCTGATGACCGCGACTCAAATGATTTTTAGAAACCCTTTAGATAGATCTTGCGGTAACAAGCTCCTTGGGGAGTATCCTCAATTAGAGGTAAGTTCTGTTACTGTGCTTAAGTCCTGCATTGTTTCCGCGCATCTACATGCAGAACTTTATGTTCCTGAATTCCTCTGGGCCTTGGACTTTATTTTTTATCTATTCTACAGTATGTTACATGGAAAAATTTTTTTAAATAGGCTTCCACTGCTAGTAATTATTTTAGTAGTTTTATAGATAAAGATGCAGCAACACAATTCTCTTCACAGATAAAAATTAACTTTTAATATTCTGAAATCACTGGAGGGATTGATTTGTATTATTTGCTTTTTGGTATTTGATTGTAGTCAGACTGCTCAGGATTCATGAAAACAAAGCAAAACATTGTCTTCATGGATAGTAATTTGAAAGGAAAATCTCGCATTTATGTTAACATTTTTGCAGAACCAAATGAGCGAGTAAGCAAAACGTCATAAAATAAGCTTTATAAACCTTCATATTGATGCGAAGTTAACATTGGTCACTTAGCAATTGGATAAAAATTCAACTCACAAAACAGCATTTTGGCTGCAATCAATGCTTATGAAAACCACGTGCAGTTTGTGCAGATCCTGCTGGATTTGGCAACACTGCGAGTCAGCTGTGATTCCTGAGCATAATAAATGTATTGGTTTGAATTCTCCTGTCTGTTGTATGTGAGGTTTGTCTGGAGCTCATTCAGATTCAAGATGCACTTTAAGACAGAATTAAGAGGGGAACTAAAGGAAAGAAGACACTCTTCCGTTTGAAATGCTTTTATTGGAGTATGGCCCTACTAGGTGATTGCTGCACTGGATATAGGTCATTTTCAGAAATGAAAATAACACTGCTTGCCTCGGTTCAGATTTCATCCACAGAAACCCACTACATTCTTATCAGACTCAACTTCAGCACCATATGAAATCTTAGTCCTTTATGGAAAGGGAATCATCTGGCCTCCTACTTCTAAAATAGACTAGAAATTACTCATTTACTTCCCTGCAATTACAGCCATCTGATCCTTTGAAACTGTGGAAGGGGGAGATAATGATAACGACTGTAACACAAATCCATATTGAAGAGCCCAGTATTTTCAAATTCCCCATGCTCACACGCCAAAGGGTTACTTTCGGGCTGAGGCACATCACTGATAACCATCAGATATGGTTATCAAGTTGGTGTCTGGACAGAGTGAAAACCGGAAATAACTTCCTATTATTAACTCCTAGGCTTTGAATATAGGAGACACTGTTAAAATATAATTAAAGTCCTTAGTGATCTTTTCAATAAAATATACCCAACTGCACTGGAGTGGAGCACCCCCTACAGAGGCCTTTCTAGTCAGATAAAAAGGTCATTATTTTTCACAGATGAGACTTTTGGAAAATTCAAGGCAAATAGGCCAGATTATAGCACAAAGCTCTGAAGACAAGCAGTGGTGCTGCTTCTCCCTCTGTTTTTTCCTGCTCCAAACCCACCTTCTTACCTCTTTGCTTTACAACAGCAAACCTCCAGCTCGGTGAAGTGGAGGTTGATGAAAATATGTCCAAGGGCCAGAACTGCCGCTGTTAAATCTGAATACTTCTCTTCTAAAAGAGGTCTAACGTGTAATTCCAGGCCCATCGCTTAATTTGTTTTTGATTTAATATATTGATGAGTAAAAACATTGGACTAGGATTTTGGAGACTGAGGTTCAATACAGTCTTTGCTGCGTACTCACCACCAAGCTTTCTGACCATCTGAGCTTTAGTGTTTTCTGAAAGGGGAGCTACCTGCCAGGCTTATGTCAAGAAGTTGTTAGCTGAGTCGCTATGAGGTAGGGGTCTTGTGAATTGTAAAGTACTACACGAAGGCATTTTATCATTGTTGTGTCTGAGCAGTAGACCAGCAAACATGTATCATGATTCAGCAGTGGGCCCTTAAACTTCATTTGTGCTTTTATTCTCTACTTCCTGATATGCATCTACTAATTCTTTTTCCATTTCAACTTTATCCATTTAGGAGATTTTTTTTTTTTTTTCAGATGCTTTACCCTGTAAAAATCATGTAACTTTAAAAAATCGTTTCAGCCCTTTTGTACTTTATTATTTGGCATTTGACTAAATATTGCCTTGTGTTATTCAAAAACGTCCTTTGGTCATAAATGTAGTTTCTTCAGTAATTTTTCATACTCTAAACTACTTCATTTCTATTCTGATATGCATATGGATTTAAAAATAGTACTGGACAAATGTGGCTTCTTTATCAAGATGGTTTGCCCCAAGTCTGGCGACTGTAATCTAAAATTCTACATGTTGACCGCCCCCCCCCCCAAATGCTGTGCTTTACATGCTACTTTTGGTTCAGTGTGGCCCGAATATGTTTCCTTGTTGACTAACCATATCCTTAGTCACCTTGTTTCAGCCTCTAGGACCTTGACACTATTAACTTAGTCAACTAAAGTGGACTTGAATAGGAATAACTCTTTTATGATGTGTAAGCAAAACATACTGGAATAACAGGAAAGATACTCATGAGTAAGGAGTAGCTTAAATAGAGACAAAGACAGAAATGTCTGCCCCTGTGACTTTTTCTTCAAATTATGCAGTAAAATTGGTTCAAAATGGGGGAATGGTCTTCAGTTACAAAAACCAGTATCGATTGTCAAAGCAAAAATAGATTTAAAAAAATAGAGTCCTGTGTCCATTAAGCAGCAAAATGCTGCCTGTAGAGCAATATGATAGGGAAGAGTACTCTGGGAGGATTTTGCAGCATTTGTCTGTGTTGGAATCGTGTCTGTTTCCAGTGAGTGTGGTTGTGGTTGCCCAGAGGTCTATATTCAGACAGTTCCCTGGAAATTAAAAAATATTGAACTGAAATTACCATTTTCGACAGGATCCCCAGGCACAAATTCTGTTATTGCCATCTAGCAGCCGGTGTCCCTGTACAAGCTTCTGTGTAAATTTGTAAACATCCTACAGTTGCCTCCTTTGGTAATTATAGAGCCTCAAAGTGCTGAAAAGAGGTGGCATTTAATAACATACATTACAAAAGCAGGGTAACTTACGCAATAAAAACACTGCTTAATGGACACCATTGTAATGGGGGCTGCACGGTAGGATACCCATAATAAGAAGAATAGATTTAATGTACATATTTATGCCAACTGGAAAAAAGGTTGCAAACAACAGCAGGAGGGGCAATATGTTACACAGGGTGAAACACTGAAATAGGAAGCAAAACATATTCTTGACATAGTCAGCTGCAATTCTGTTTCCTGACGGATGATCTAAATACCCTGAGTCTATCAATAGAATCAGCTATTTGTTTTTGATTCTAGTGTGTTTTGGTTATGAACCATGAAAGAATTATCCTTATTTAAACTAAATTTTAATTAAATTTCAAAACATCAATATGGTTAAGTATGTAAAACCTCATTCCAACTGTTTAACTTTCTTGACCAAATAGATTCAACTTACATGTTTTTTTTAACCTTATCCCAAGAACTGTTCAAGACAGTACTCCTACCATTTAAGTAAAATCTGTCTAATCTTTGAATGTTAGTGCATTGGTTGTACAAGGATGTGAATTTTGATGGTAGGGAATTTCCTGGTACAATGTTGTGGCACCAGCAGTGCTGTGTTGCAAAACTGAACAATAGGAATATTCAACTGCCTTTAAAAAGCCACAAGCTAACTCTTTATGAGTGCTGAGAAGTGGTTTAGTAATTTCTTCATGTTATATGAAATAGGGGATTGTAGCAATCTTAGAAATTTATACCAAGAAAAGATTTTTGTCAGTAGAGACTTGATGTTCATGTAATAAAATTAGTCTTAAAGAGGACTCCAGAATAAGCTGAATTAGTTTCTCTGTGCTTTTTTTTTTAAAAAATGGGACAACTGTCTCTTATTATAGCTATAAGAGCTCTAGCTTTTGCTATAGCTATCTCTTGATTCTTCTTATTTTTAAAATCTTTGTAATGCATATGTCCCTGTGCACTCCAGTCATGAGCAATAGGAATCCCATTTAATGCCCAAATAACACAAATCCATGTTCTCTCCCATCAAACTACAAACAAGTCAACTACAATGTAACATATTGTAATCCCCAGGAAAGCTCTCACGTCTTTCAAACCAATACTAGTGCCATTATCATTCTACCAGCTAGGTTGGCCACACTACTTATACTCCAAAACTTGGAGGTCATGTTTTGCTGTCTTCCAAGGCAGCTTCCTATCCATCCTGTATTGCTTTGCCCCAAGTGCAGGTACAAATCCTCGTTCAATTTTCTAAAGCATAGTTAACTACAGGGGATATATATTTAAATAACTTTATTGAGATATAATTTATATACCATGAAGTTCATCCATTTGAATTGTACAATTCAGTGAATTTTAGTATGTTTATAGAGTTGTACAACCATCACTGCAGTTTAATTTTAGAACATTTTCATCATCCTAAAAAGAAACCTACTGCCTATTTAAAGATACTTTCCCATTTTCACCCCAGCCTTAAGTAACTGCCTATCTGCTTTAGGTCTGTATGTATTTTCCTTTTCTAGACATTTTATATAAATGGAATTGTATAATATATGTTCTTTTGTGTTTCATGTCTTTTACATAGCATAATATTTTCAAGGTTTATCTATGATGTAGCATCTGTCAGTACTTCATTCCCTCTTATTGCTGAATATTATTCCATTGCAGTGTACATTACAGTTTGTTATTTGTTCACAGGGTGTAACATTTTAAATCCTCACTGAAGGGAGACTTCTACTTGTGCCATGTCAGACAAACTGATTCTAAAATGTATTTGAAATTGTATTGTAAACCACTTTGCTATATAGTCTCTCTGATCTTTCCTCAAGCTTGCACCATGTCAAAGAGCTACTCTAGCCAAAGGAAATCTCTGCCCTCAGCGTAGTCACTCTCAATAGACGTTAACCAGGTAGCAGTCCTCTGATGAAGTTAATCCACATGGATAGTGTCACACAGAGATTCACAAGAAGGCCAGATATATTTACATTTCATAATGAGATGAATTGGTGGAATTTTGAGACTGTGACAGATTAAGTTAAAAATCTGATTGTGTGCATATGATATGTTTGTCCAGGGATATGTCATCATCTATTCAGGACATTGCAAGTTGAGAATTGCCACAAGGGCCACCTCTCTTCCTACATTTCACAGCAAGTTTGCTTTTTCCTGAGACCACAGATGCCCCAAAAGCTCACAAAACTTTTTCACAATGCCTCCTTTGGCACCAGTGGCTGTTTCTGAGAACTGTAAGAGGGATATTTGTAAGAGGAAGAACTGCTTACATTACAAATTTTTAAAAAATAGTATTTCATCATTAATAACTGTGGTTTCTTTCTACAGCAATTGCTTACAAAAAGGCAGACTTCATTAACATTCCTCAGTCCTGCTGAGTCTCTCCTGCAGCTCTCAGCAGTCATCACATTTCCAGAAAGTTTGAAGGTCAAAATTCTGCCTCTCCATATGTCAGAATCATTCCATGACTTCAACTCACATTCAGACCACATCAATCTCCATTTTTGCTTCTGAAACTGAAACCCGCAAGGACTCACTTTGTGTAGACCAGCCAGGTGGCTAAAATGCTGGGGTGCCCAATATGTGGTTCTAACCCCTCGCTCCACAGGGAGGATCCCGAGCCAGTGTAATTCCCTTCCTCTCCTGTTACCCCTCCCAGGGGCACAAGCCCCAACCTGATTGCTTTGTTTTTCTTTTTCTTCCTACACAATTCCTTGTGGATCTTTTTTTTTTTTTTTTTTTTTTTTTTTTTTTTTTTTTTTGCAGCTTTGGTTGTATAGGAGATCTTCTGCCAGTTTGCAATTAATTTTCTGTGAGCATTGCTTCACATGGAGATGTATTTTTGATGTGTTCCTGGGGAGAGGTGAGCTCTGCATCCTCCCACTCTGCATCTTGATCTGTCCCCTGAATAGTTACAGATTTACAGAGACTTTATGACGATAGTAGAGTTCCCATGCACCCTGTAACAGTTTCCCTTATGATTAGCTTTTAACATTATTAGCATCTAGTGTGGTACATATGTTATAATTCATCAATTTTATTTAATTATGTATGTAAATCCTCCTTATTATTAACTGAAGTCTATACTTTATTCATATTTCCTTAGTTTTTACCTAATGCCCGTATTCTATTCCAGGAGCGCATCCAGAATACTATATGACCTTCAGTTGTCATGTCTCCTTAAGGTCCCCTAGGTTGTGACAGTTTCTGACTTGCTGGTGACCTGTCTGGACAGCTTTGAGGAGTCCTGCTTAGGTGTTTTATAAAATATCTTTCATTTGGGATTTTTCTGACTTTCTTCCATGATTAGACTGGGGTTGTGGACTTACTGAGTTAAACTGCCATGTTCATCGCGTATCACGAGTGCATGATATCAGCATGACATCACTTGATGGGAACCTCGATCATCTGGTTCAGGCAGCATTCATTACATTGACGTTACATTACATTACATTAAGTTGCTCCACCTGGTAACTTTTGGGAGGAGTGCACCTTTCCAAACTGTACTCTTTGTAAGGAAATGACTATGCACTGTCCATATTTAAGGGGTGGGGAGTTATCCTTCATTTCCTTGAGGGCAGAATGTATACATTTTATCCAGAATTCTTCTATATAGGAGACTTGTCTCTTCTTTCTAATTTATTTGTTCAGTCATTTCTTTATCTCAGTATGGACTCATGTGTATTTATTTATACCTTGGGTTATAATCTAATACTGATTATTTATTTGCTATTTAAATTACTTCAGCTTTGGCCTTTGGGAGTTCTCTCAGTTGGCTTCTCTGTCCCTTTGACATATCCCCACAGTTTTATATTTGATCATTTCCTTACTTTCTGGCACTGTAAGATGATTTAAGTTTATGTTTTGCCTTCCCCAGGCCTAGAGTCACTCACTTCTCTGAGGACGTCTGGTTCCTTTTATTGGAGAATATTATTAGAAACCAAGATCTGGGTGCTGGGAAGACTGTCCAGTTTTTGTAATTCTGATTTTCTCCACGTGGCTGAAAGGATCCTATACTCCTCTATTTTACCAGCAGATTTCGGGATCATTTAAAAGTGTTTTGAACATGTCCCTTAAAGGAGAGTGTCAGACTAAGTAATATTCTGTTGTTTCCACTGAATAATTGATGCAAGCAATGCAACATGGAATTTAAGTGTGTATACACTATAGAAATTTAGAATCAATCAATACTTTAGATCAGTGCTTCTCAAATTTTAATGTGAATGCCAGCCACTTGTACCTCATTTAAAATATGGTGTCTTATCCAGTGGGTCTGGAGTGGGACCTGAGATTCTGCATTCTTGCAAATTTCCTGGTGATACCACACTTTTGACAGCAAAATCTTAGAGCAGGGGATGGCATTTTTTTTTTCTGCAAAAGGGCAGATAATAAATATTTTAGGATTTGTGGGCCATACAGTCTTTGTGACAACTACTCAACTCCACTGTTGTGGAGTTGTAGGTGAAATATAAAAAGAAGCATGGCTGTATTTCAATTAAAATTTATTTATCGACACTGACATTTGAATTTAATATAATTTTCACATGTCACAGAATATTAAGGTAAAAGCTGTTCTTAACTCTAGGGCCATACAAAACGTACATAGTTGATTGACTCTGCATTAGAGCAATTGCTCCCAAACCTGGTCACATATCAGTATTTTCGGTAAGGAAGTTTCAAGTACAGTTGTCCCGGTTTCATGCCAGAGGTGTGCCGAGGCGGGTGTACTTTACAGAGCTCTCTGGATGATTCCGATGCACAGCCGGGGTGGAGAACCACCGCTGCAGAGGGCAGCTTCCCCTGCCTGCACACTTCTAGTGAAAGGAAGCTCCCTACCTGGCAAGTAGACCGTCTTATTTATGGACACTTCTAATAATCACAAGAGTTTTTTCCTATCACTGTACCTAAATTTGTCTCCTTGTGGCTTCTACTTATGAGCTCCCTCTTCTTTCCAAAGCTGTAAGGAGCATATCTAATCCTACCGCTATGTAACAATGCTGCTAAAATATTTGAAGAAAGCTATCATCCCAGTTCCTTCCAAACTTAAATCTTCTCTTTTGCAGACTGAACATCATAGCCTTGAAAGGATTTGTATTTCCAGCTTCCTATCATTCAGATCCTCTGGCACTCTTTCTGTTCTACTTTCCTCCGCCATTTATTGTACACAGAGGTGGGCAGAATCCCAGCCAACTGTTGGCTCCATTGACATCTCTACTTACAGTAATGCCGTTTAAGGTTACATTCACTCTTCTCTTTCTTTTGGTGGTCAGTTCACATTGCTGACTTGCATTGAGTTTGTTACCACCCAAAATTCCTAAGACTTTTTCAGTGGGAGTGAAGTTGAATCAGGCCTCCTTCATTCTCTACCTATATTGGGGGTGTTCTGAATGCAAGTGCTGTATTCTAAGATTTATCCCTGTGAGATTTCTCCTTATGTTTTTGGTCTACACTCTTGGCATTTTAAAAAATTCTTACTTATTTATCATCTGTGATATACTGTTGCAGTAACGGGTCCAGATTTGTTTATACTTCCCTTTATCCCTGCATTTTTCTAGTCCCACCTATACTGACTCGAGGCTTAGCCATGTAACTTGTTTTAGGCAATGAAACAATAGTAAATGTGACACAAAGATCTGAGAAGTGATTGCGATAGGGGCTTGTATTCTCTTTTGCTGCTCTTGGAACCATGAGGCTACAAAGCGAACAAGCTCAGGCTAGCCTGCTGGAGGGTGAAAGGTCATGGGAAGCACTGGGGCACTCCACCCCACAGTTAGCCAGTCCAAGGCAACCTGCAGTTGATTGTGGACCCAAGAATGAGCCTCAGTCAAGACATATTAAGTTCAGCCCAGGTCACCAGAGTTGCCCAGCCTAAACTTTTGAACTATAGAACTATGGACAAATACCTATTGTTTTAAGACACAAAGGTTTGGCTGATTTTTTTTCTTTATGTAGCGAAAGCTAATTTGTGCAACATCTAATATAGCATAGCACTTATTCTCTCTACTTGCACGTCACTCACAAATGTGGTGGGTCCCTATACCCAAATTACGGAGTAGACTCTGACCAAATAGAGGGCTCTGAGATACAGCTCTAATGTTGACATTGGCCACGTCTCTTTGTTCAGCCAGCTTTTAAATATTCTACTCCACATGCAGCCCATTTTGCAAAGGAAAACCTGCTTTGGAATAGAAGATGGAATTAGACTGTAATTTTGTCATATTTCTGCCTTCTGAGTAGTCTGGAAGACTATGTCCTGTTTTCTAATGTCACAATATTTGTTGTGGTCAGAATGTTTGAAGTATCTGAAAATAAATTATCTTCACACAAAAAAAGTTAAAGTTTTTCTGAGAAGTAGTCAAATTATTTCTTATTATGGAAACCAAAAGGAAGAAACTTGTGGACATTTTGAGGTTCCTTTAAACCCTCTCATATTGATGAATATCATAGGCTTTCTAAAAGCAGTGAGAAGAGTTTCATTTTCTTTCTTTCTTAATTTCTTTTTTTTCATTTTGACTCTGTATTTTTGTTTTCCTCCTGAGGCCCTTAACTGTTGCCTTTAGTCTGAAATAGAAGTGCTGAAATCTTGAGTGTGAGGGTTGGGGAAAAGAATGAAAAAAACATTTCCTGCATGATTAGTAGCAGGAAATACCAGAAATCTCATCCAAAATATTCTTTTCCCTACAGATTTTTTGTTCCATTTATTATTTTTATTTTTAAAAAAGCAACATATTGTCTGCTTCAGTACATTTACTCCCTTTATACTCAGTTCAGTTACTGCATTTACAAAAGAGACAAAACCCTTAGAACAACTTTGGGATAATCAGAGACAGCAAATCAATGACTTTATAATAAGACAGAATAATGTAGTGGAAAGAAGACTCAGTTGGTAATCAGATCGTCCTGATAGGATTATCTCATATATCAGTTATGAGCCCTGTGACATTGGATATCCTTCAGAATTTTTGTTTCCTTATATGTAACATGAGGATGATAATAATATCTAACTCATTAGGTTCTTGTGAAGACTATATGTGTAAACTGTCCGGTACATTGTAATTAAGAAATAATAGCTGTTATAAAACTAGTAGGAATACAGAATACCTAACAAGCATTTATTTTATGTCAGGCATTGTGCTAAGAGGTTGGCTTGAATGGCATGGTGAGAGTTTGCAGCCCAAAATGGCTGTTTGGAATTAAATTACAGCATTTCTGCTCATAATAGCAACTAAAAAGGGGGATGTGTTTTTCCCCTTTTAATAGCACATTCATCTTCCTCATGTGGCAACACTTAGCTGTGAAAGAGGCTGGAGAATGTGGGCTGTATTCTGAGCAACCGTGTGCCCAGTTAAAAATTAAGAATTCTGTTCTAAGAAGAGAATGGATATTGGGGGAGAATGGATAGTAAACTAAAACTTTTTGTTATAGATGTTTAATATTTTAATTCTTCAATGCTTTGGTGTAAACATGTTTTTCAAATCCATTCTTTCATTTTAGTAGGTTAGATGGAAGCAAAAATAAGGAGGGGTACCACTGAAACATTTTACCCAATTCCAGGTTTTGCCTAGGACTAGCCTAGAGGAGATATCTGATTAGAAAGTGATTTTCTTGGCAACCTGAAAGTTAACACACTAGTTTTTCCTTCTTTTCTTTTTTCTTTTCTTCTTTCTTTCTTTCAAGTAGGACAAAAATTAATTTCTAAAGATACTAACGCTTACATGAAGATTGAATCTAATTTACCTTTCCATTTTAGAGGCTACACAAAATTTGAAATTTTTGAATGAAAGTATGTTGTCCATTGGTAAGAATAAAAGAAGAAATGAAACCTTCTTTCGTGATGAATCAGTGAAATAGATTTGAAAGGCAGCCTCAGGGAAGCCTGGAGGAAATGACATCACAACTGATTTCTACTTTCATTAAGAACTGTGCTTTTAAAAAAATTTTAATTAATTTTTACATTTTTTTCTTCCCAGATCCTCATATTTTGTTCCCTGAAACTTTGTAATTTCCTGATCTCAGTATTAAATTTCCCCAACATGGTTTATTATTATTGTCATTTGTAATACATGGTAGTAAATACACAGACATGGTAGTCTAATGACAAAAACTCATATATTCATAAGAAGAATGACTGTCTTAAGAATTTGCAATATGCGCTTAAGAATTTATAATATAAACCAATAGCTTTCTGCGTTCCATAGGGCTACCATAACAAATTACCACAAGCTTATTGGCTTCGAACAACAGAAATTTCTTCTCTTATAGTTCTGGGGACCAGAAGTTTGAAATCAAAGTGTTGGCAGGGCTAGCTCCTTCTGGAGATCCTGAAGGAAGTTCCAGGCCTCTCTCTTGGTTTTAGTGGCAGCTGACAACCCTTGACTTGTGGCTACATCACAGTAGTCTCTGCCTCCTCCATTTTCACATTAACTTCTCTTCTGTGTGTGTTTAATTGCTCTCTCTCTAAGGACATTTGTGATGGCAATCAGGACACACCTGGATTATCCAGAGTCATCTCCTCATCTCAAGGTTCTTAATGACATTTGCAAAGATCCTTTTTCAAAGTAAAGTAACATTTAAACTTCCAAGAATGAGGACATGATGTCTTTGGGTGGCCATTATTCAGTCTACTACAACAATTTATAAATGCTGTTTTACTCTTCATGTTTTGTGATGTTAAAATACTCAGTAGTAACAGAATTCACCTCTTTACACTGGAAGTAACAGGTGTACATATGGTAGACATTGTCATTTATGAAAATTTTGAGTAAAATGTGTCTTTCATAGAATAAAAAAATTTTTTTTTTATTGTGAGGAGGCACCTTATATTTGGACCATCTGATAGCTAATTCTAGAAGCAGAATAAAGACTCCCAAGTAACTGATCTGAAGGAGCATTGGCTGTCCTCAGCCTGACTGCCTTTCACCTTCTCTTGCAAGTCCTTACCAAAGCTTAGGGTGTTGTCAGTGACAGAAAGTGGTGAAAGTTGTATTGCCGAGGAAGATAATAGGCATCACCAGCCCTGGGGAGGATACTCAGCCTCTTTCTTGCTAAAAGGGTAAACCTCTCCCTGTTGAACTTGAGAACATTTTGCTTTACTGGGAGAGGCTAGTATTTATAACCAACATACGTGTCATTGATGGGCACTCAAGAAGCCCTTATACAGACTGTCTCCAAATAGGAGCCAATTGCTGGGGTGATAGATGGTAAACCTGGTGAATATCCTGAAGTACCCATGAATTTTAACAAAATATTTAAAAACGCAAATCCAATTCAATTTTAATTGTTTTAAAGTGGGCTATTTTTAAGTTTGCTTTTGTTTTTTCCTATTGGTTTTTATGTGTAGACTCAGATGATGCATAATTCTATATTGGTGAGTGCTTTGATTGCGAAGTCTCTGGGACATGGCAGAGAAGATGCTTCAGGTGCATAATATATTCAGTTGTACATCTTTCAACTCAAGTGTTTATTAATTTTCCTCTCGCCTTTCTCTCAAAATGCTTCTATTCCTATTCAAAGATGATGATGAAAATGTAGTTTTTAAACAAGGATTATCAGTTTTGTGACAACTTTGATTGACCAGACCAAGATAAAAAAGGAAGAAGCAAAGAGGTCAATAAAAAAGATGTGACAATTCAGGCCAGAAATAGCCCAGGATGAACCAGTCTCTTCACTATAGATTGAGGACAAAGGGCACATGTTAGAGAGAAAGTGGAAGGAGGGAAAATAAAATGCACTGAACACCTGTGATAAGGGCAAAGCAGAATGATTGCATGAAGGGGGATAAATTAATTTGTATTTTTTTTTAGTTCACTTGTCCTTGTTATGGGCCAGACTTAGTATCTGGCTCTTTTTTTGCCAAGAGCTTGAATCACATCAAGCTGGAATACTCAAGCTTAATGGCTTCTCATACCACTGTTTTCCCTTCCAAACAATGTAGTGGAAATAACACACCTTGGTAAGAGCACAGTTATCAGTGTTATCTCTTAAGAACCAACATCTCACAGAGTACTTTCTTGAGGGGAGACAGTAAGATTTAAGGACTTGGTGGGCACATAAGTAATTTATTCACACAATATCTTCTCTTGTTACCATTTATTTTCACACATTTCACATTTCTTATGATAAAGTAAGAGATTCCTTTTTCTGGTTTGCCTTTATGTCAGACCAAGGTCTTGTGAATTGATTTAGTTATTCTGCTAATACCTTCCTTTTAGAAGCTGTATGTGGGAATGAAATTCCCATACAGAGCAATTCACCAGACTGACCTGGTCACTGAGAATAGGTCTTTACTTCCGAATGACAGGTGGAAGTCATCTATGAGGAAAACATCTCGTTTTATATGCTATATCCTTTGGCAATTAGCATGCCATTAGATTAAGAGAAACAGCATAGCCTCTTTGAGAAGAAAACTCTTCTAAAGTATAGGGCTCAGAGCACTAGGATAAGAACCTGAAATTCTAGATTTTAATTTTGACTCTGTTACTAATTAACTGTGGTCCTAGGCAAATTATTTTCTTCTTTCACATTTACAAAATAGAGATAATAATGAATATCTTAATTACTTTATACATTTGCTGGAAAGAGCATATATGTCTGTGTGTGTGTGTGTAAGCACTTTGAAAATAGTAAGAGTTATATAGATGTAAGATTTTAAAAATAATACTAATGAATACTTGCTTGGAGAGAAAAATGTGTATATATATACATATTTACATGCATAAGTATATAAGATATTTCAGGACACACATATATGGGAACAATGTTATTTATTTATCTTTCCCCTGGCCTCTGTTCCATGCACATCAGGCTATGACTTCATTTAAGTATTTCCATCTGGAACAAAAAGTAAAGAAAAGTTGAGGAAGTAATATCGTGCCTTCTCAATCTTTCAGACCACATCTCCCTAGAGTTCAGGGTCTGGTATGCCTGGGAATAGTTTACAACATGCTATACTTAAAAAATTCCTTTCCTCCAACAATACAGATTCCTCTGGAAAAGGCATCCAGAGCCAGTATTTGGGATGTTTAGAAAAATACCTAACGTGTGTCTCTGTTATGGGAGTGACCAGCAGGAACTCTGCTCTGCTGGAGCATTTATGGGAGACATGCCGAGAGGATGCTAATTACAGAGCATTCACAGAAGAGTGAGACTGAATTCATTTTCTCCAGATTTGACATTGTGAAACAGGAGAATAAATTTAATTCATGAGCCCCCTAGGCAGAAATTTTACCTGTATTGGGTGCAAAGTAAATTTCCAGCAGAAAGGACCTCCCTCCTTTGGTGGTCTCCTCTAAAATGAGTGAGGTTTCTTTGCTGCTGTATGAGCAATATTACAGCCCATTCTGAAGGCTCTTTTCTGAACATTGGTTGTGTCTACAGTACTTTAAAGCATTTTTTGGGGGTAGGTATAGCTCAGTGGTAGAGTGTATGCTTAGCAAGCACAAGGTCCTGGGTTCAATCCCTAGTACCTCCATTAAAAGAAAAAAAGTAAAAAAAAAAAAAAAAAAAAAAAATTAATGGAAAGTGAAACTTTCATCAGTCATTCAGATATAAGATGTATATGATGCTAGATGGTTTTTTCTTTTTAACCTAGGGTGTGGGTAGGTAATTAGGTTTATTTATTTATTTTTTAAAGTGTCAGCACTGAGGATTGAACCCAGGACCTCATGCATGCTAAGCTTGCATACTACCACTGGGCTATGCCCTTCACCCTTTAGGAGTTGTTTATGATAGTTTATAGATGGTATAAAAAATATCCTGAATGTCACCAGTGGGGTGAACAATAAAGAAGCATACATGAGCACATCCTTTGCATTATTGCATGACTAAGAGGAGAGAGAGAAAACAAAGCAGAAAAGAATAAGGGAAATGAGAGAAAGGAGAGCAGAAAATTACGAGCCATCATCACATGCCCCAGATGGCTCTGTGGGGTCCATGCCATCAGCGGACTGTGCCTGGTGTTGACAGGGCCTCATACAGATCTGTGGCAGTGGCCCTGGCTCAAGACAGCTGCTCTTGTAGGTTTTGCCCACTCAGAAAGAATAAACTATGTTTACAACTTAGCAAGTGAATAGAGAATGACGCTAATTTTCTTATTAGATGCAACATTCCTACAGCTGCTAACTAATGCCAGGACTAATGGTCTTTCATTACTGAGAATGTGTACCTTGAATAAAAATGAGGAAGTAGGAAATGGTACCAGCCAGTTGAGAAACTCTAATGTGATGCTGTTAAGCACGATTAACTGAACATTGAGAAATAAAAAGGAGGTGGCAAATACTCTCTAAAAGGTCAATAACATGTTTCCCCATATGTAATCATTATATCTTTTAATATGATATTTTTCTAGAATTCCTTTCTTTAGCAATAGGCTAGACATACAGATGTGTCAAAATTCCATTCTTATTTCAATTTCATAACTGATCAGTAATTTGAATTCTATACATTTCCTAATAAAATATAAGTTTTAGAGGATCCTTGAATTCTTTTAACCATACCAATTTTTGTGAGAAACTACAGAATCTCATTCTGAAGTTCCTAGAATGTGATCATTCACAACGTTCTATGGAATAGCTTTTGGCCAATTATACTACTCCAGATGCCTGGGTGGTTAAACTAATGCAGATAGCAAGTACAAATAGTATATATTTTAATTTTTATCTTGAAAGCTATACACCTCTGTATTTCATCAGCCACTAATAACTGCTATAGTGAGTACTTATCATGAACTACAGACTCTTACTAGTTTTTTCTATAATTGAACTTAATCCTTGTTCTGCACTCCGTTCTGCCAAGTGATAAAACATTTTTCCCAGAGTTGCACCTCCATCATAGGAGGCTTGTAAGGTGCCATGGTATTCCAAGTTGATCTGAGTCAGATTATTCTCTGTGGATGCTGATAGTCTTCCAAGAAATTTAACTCCAAGTTTCAAAAGAGAGTAAATCTCAGACCAGCTTCTACTATATATATGTATTTACACCACACACATACGCACACACACAAGCACAGAGAGAGAAAGGGAGAGATCTGTTAAACAAATCTTTATTAGTTAGCCAGTACAAACAGTTCATAAACCTATTTTGCAGTCTCTATAGAGTCCCAGTTCTCTTCTTTATTACTCAGTGTGTCCCAACCACCACCTTACGTAAAATGTGCCTTAAAGGCATATGTGATAATCTTCCACGGGCAGGATTCCATGATCTTTTCCATTGACAACAGGTGTCAAGAACTGTGAAAGAGCTGAGATTTACCCTACGTTGGAGCTCACATGTTTATCTATCATAGTTTTGTGAAATGGCAGAAGACATGAGACTCTTGGATCACAGGCAACAGTCAATACTCACAATAGCCAGAGTATCAGCATTTACACTGGTTCTGAGTCCTGGTTCTCACAGGCAATGTGGACAGGGTCAGATAATACATATTACTCAGTGAGGTACATTGCAGGAGGGTAAACCTGAGCTTAGGTAACTCTGAATCTTTTATACTAAATGGTAAGCATGAGTACTTTATGCTCTGGAAAGAGATCCTGTCTTTATCTTTCAAAGTTGTTAAGTCAAGGATTGGCAAACTTTTTGTAGAGACACTATAGTAAGTAAAGGGCCAAAGAGTAAGTATTTTAGGTTTTCTTGGCCAAATATAGTCTCTATTGCATATGCTTCTTAACTTTTTGTTTGTTTTATAACAATTTAAAAAGCAGTTTGATTCATAAGACATTCAAAAATAGGCTGCAGGCTGAATTAAGCCCATTGGCCATTGTTTTCCAGCTCCTGCTATTAAAAAATAGAAGACAAAAGATTTGATAACTGCCCAAGGAGGAAACCCATCTCTATTTCCTGGGATGTTCACAATACAATAAGCCTTGAAAAGGTAGTCCAAAACAAGGACAGTCCATTGCCTCTGCTCAGAGTCAGGCAGAAACCTGAAAGATGCATGGAAAATTATGTCCAAATAACATCCACCCCTCATTTCTACACTGTCTTGGTTTCTGGTGAATTTTCCCATGAGTTTGTCACTTAATAAGCAACTCTGATTAATCTAACCTACGGAAGCTGGGGCCAAATTTGTTCAGATGTCTTGCAGAGCATTTACTTCAAGCTGTTGCCAAAATGAATCTAAGCAGGCAAGGCTAAGAATGTATCTGAAACATTTCATTCAATCCATATTCTGTAATAGATTTACTGTCACCAAGGAAAGTATATTTCTAACAGTCTTCATGCTATTAATAACCCACTAATTTCACTAATGAAAACCCATTTTTGACAGTCTGCTAATTAGCTAAATATCTGGTGTGATCAGAGATAACGATAGCTGAAGTGCTCATAATAATCACCTCTGGATAGTGATTTTTCTGATATGATGCTTACTGACCACTTCTGGGGTAAGGATTCTTAATTAAAATGCTGACTGCACATGAAATATCAAAATGTTCATGCTTTACTGTTCTAATGAAAATTACAGTTGTCCTAACACTAGATTTGAAGGTGGCACCTGGTTTTTGTCACTATCATCTGTCTTTGCAGGCATTTGTTGAATTATTTGATGCTCAGCAATTGTCAGCCATTAATCTCTACAGTTGCATCTTTTTTCCCCAACCACCAAACCTCTCAAGGTCTACAGTCTCTCAAGTAATTTGATATTTTCTTGGAATGATAGGAAACTCTTGATTATACCTGTTCTACCTTAAGGCCTAGAAGAAATAACATTTGAGTACTGTCTGGGCCATACCAACACACATGGCATATTCATGAGACTGTCCCAGGCCTATCTGCCAAGATAACACCCTGCGTCATTATCATTCTGTTGCTTCTGTGCTATGCTAAGGTATGGAAAGTTCTAGAATTTTGCTGATCTCTAAAGACTACCTGTGATTGAAGTATAGGACCCTTCAGTTCTCAGTTCACTTGTCCACTCCCATGGGAGGGGGGTTCAACATTTTCTCAGGGACTCATCCTAAGTCCTCACTCTGTTATTAAATCTCCAATCTCTTTTTCACCCTCGTCTCAGTCTCTAGAGAAGTGCTGTCCAGTCGAATTTTCTGTGATGATGGAAGTGTTTAATATCTGTGCTCTTCAATATGGTAATCACTAGGCACGTTGGTCTATTGAACATTTGAAATGTTACTAGTGTGACTAAATAACAGGATTTAAATTTTATTAATTTTAATTTATTTAAATTTAAGTAACCACAGTGACTAGTGGCTACCATTTTGCATAGTGAAGCTCTATAATCTTTATATGATCTAGGTTAGGTGATGATTAATGGGAAGAAAGGGAAATCTAAAACACATTTTCTATTCTTTAAAACCTTTTTCTGAAAAATTTAAGTCAAGAACTGGTTTTATTCCAAAACGGAAAGTAGCAGGTCCAGATAGGTACACTGATAAATTCTATCAAACATTTATGGAAGAAATTATACCAATTTTCTACAATGGAAGATTCACTTCTGAGGTAAGAAACCATAGAAGGAACTTCCTAGGTGCTTAAATTTTAATCTACTTTTCCTACTCATTCACAGTGTGACCTTAGGAAAATCACTTAATTTTTTTAGACTCATAGTTTATCAAGCTATAAAATAGAGGCTAATAATATTTTTCCAAGATGATTGTGATATTTCAGAATGAATAAGATCATTCATACAAAGCACTGTCACATGTCAAAAAAGTACTATATGTAGTTTAGATATCATTTGCCATTCTTTCTCTGTTTTTAAAACAACATATGTTTAAAAATTGGTTTGCAATGGACTCTATTTGTTGAAATTTAACTTCTAAGAAATATGTAATTATGTAATATTTTGTCAAATCATTGATAATTTTATTCTCCAAATGCTATTTGAAATATAACATTGCTGATGCACCACTTTATGACCGCTGCTTATTTTTAACAGTTATATATTTCCATGAGTATATCAGCCCAAACTTTACCTATAGATTATATAAATAAATATTTATAAGAACCTATGATATATATATTCACACGCATGTACATATATTCACTGCTTAAGCACTTTTTGTTTTCAAAAAATTAATTTATATGGCTGTGCTAACAAAGAGTCAACTCCGTATCTGAATTTTCAAGTCTTTTAGTGAATTGGTTGTTTTCAAGGGGTGAGATAGGCTATAATAAACTTTATTATAACCATAAGCCAACATGGTTGAAAGACTTTACATTCTTGAGAAAAAAAGACACTAAATGGAAGATATTTATAAAAAGATGTTATGAATTCACTTTACCTAGAATAACAGATAAAAAGGCTGTTGCCCGTTTGCTTAATGCTACTGAAAGAATACACACCAAACTCATGGTTGTGCATAGAAGTAGGAAATGGTGCTAGTGAATGAATGAGCACTGGCCTCATGAAACACTGACAGGGGATACCACAAGGGAAAATTACAGAGGCGAGGGTCATTCATTCATTCATGTGTGTAGTTACCCATACTTATTGTTGTCTATGTTGTGCTAGATCAATGTTTGTCAACCTTTTCTCATTATCAACACTCCCCACCAATTGTACTCCTCTCCCATGAAATTTTAGTACCTTGGATATACTGTGTATTTGTTTATGGATTTGGACCCTTGGGGGTAGGGGAAGTTAAGCCATTCATTGTCTAAGATTTTTTTTCACCCCCTTAGGAGTGGTATCACCCCCACTGAGAATGCATGCACTATTTGCCAGAAACATTGGTGAACAAGGCAGATGAAGTTTCTGTCCTCAGAGTGCTGGTAGTTTAGTAGGGTAGACAGACACACAAATAGACAATTATACATCATGATAAGTGCTACAATAGGGGCAGCAAAGAACCAGCGAACTTACTCAAATGGTGAAACCATCTCCCAGCCCCAGCACTCAGGATGGGGGCCTTTTTGTTTGTTTTTTTTTTCCTTTATTTTATTTTATTTTATTTTTAATTGAAGTATAGTTGATTTACAATGTTGTGTTAATTTCAGGTGTACAGCAAAGTGATTCATATACATATATTCTTTTTCAGATTATTTTTCATTATAGGTTATTATATGATACTGAATATAGTTCCCTGTGCTATAAGTAGGTCCTTATTTTTATGTTTTATGTATACTAGTGTGTATATATATAATCTCAAACTCCTAATTTATCCCTCCCTCCCTCTTTCCCCTTTGGTAACCATAAATTTATTTTCTGTATCTGTGAGTCTATTTCTGTATCTGTGAGTCTATTTCTGTTTTGTAAATAAGTTCATTTGTATCATTTTTTAAGATTCCACATATAAGTGATATCATTTGATATTTGTCTTTGTCTGACTTACTTCACTTAATATGATAATCTCTAGGTCCATCCGTGTTGCTGCAAATGGCATTATTCCATTCTTTTTTATGGGTAATATTCCATAGTGTATGTATATACTACCACTTCTTTATCCACTCATCTATTGCTGGACATTTAGGTTGTTTCCATGTCTTGGCTATTATAAATAGTGCTGCTGTGAACGTTTGGGTGCATATATGTTTTCAAATTAGAGTTCCGTACGGATATAAGCCCAGGAATGGGATTGCTGGATCATATGGTAACTCTGTCTTCGTTTTCTAAGAAACCTCTGTAGTGTTCTCCACAGTGACTGCACCAATTTACATTCTCACCAGTAGAGTAGGAGGGTTCCTTTTTCTCCAGATCCTCTCTAGCATTCATTATTTGTAGACTTTTTATGATGGCCATTCTGACTGGTGTGAGGTGATACCTTGTTGTAGTTTTAATTTACATTTCTTTTGTAATTAGCGATGTTGAGCATGTTTTCATGTGCCTCTTGGCTGTCTGTGTATCTTCTTTGGAGAAATATCTGTTTAGGTCTTCTGCTCATTTTTTGATTGGGTTGTTTGATTTTTTGATTTTGAGCTTTAAGAGTTGTTTGTATATTTTGGAAATGAATCCCTTGTTGGTTGCATCATTTACAAATATTTTCTAGAATGGAGACTTTCAACTTAGTGTCCAGCAGGAAGCTATGAGGGACTGAACTTCAGTTTGAGACTTCAGTTAGAGCCAATTTGGTTTTGAATAGTTTCAAAATTAAAATGCCAATATAATTATTAACAATAAAACAATGAAATTCAGTTTAAGAGTTCCCCCTGACGAAGCTTGAGGGACTCAGTAGACTTGTGTTTAATGCCTGAAAAATGCTAAGAGGCTGCCTGAAGAGGCCAGCAAGCAGAGAGGGTTGCTTGGAGGAACTGACTGTACTCCCACTGTGAGATGATCAAAGGCTCTTTATTCTTTCAAACCAGATGTAGAACTTACAGTAGAAATGATGGCCTGGGGCTATTTTAAAAGGGATGATGCCCAGGAGGACCTTTGCCAGAGGGCGTGACATCTGCAGCAGAGAGAACTAAAAGTGAACTGATGGATGCTGAGGCCGAGGAGAGGTGGCTGATGGCAGGAGGGGCCCTGCCCAGGCTGGGGGGCTGTGTTCAGAGAGGCCAGCAGAAGAATAAGGAAGACAGAAGTGCTCGTGAGAGGCTTTCAACAGCCGCTATGGCCACAGGAAACTCGGGCCAGAGACTATGAGTGCCAGACAAATAAACCTGTCCTCCCCACCCTTCCCCTCCCTGCTCCTTCCTTCCGCAGCCTAGTGGGTGCAGGAAGAGAGAAGGCTGAGATGGGGGAAGGAGAAAGTGGCCAACCACACGTCTTTCCCTCTGCAGGTATCAGCCTGCTGTAGGCTCCAAGTGGGGTTAAATAAATTCTAGAGATTAAACACTCCCTCCCCATCTTGGATATATTGGTTACAGAATGACACTTTTTGTTCTAAAATTGACTGGAGGGATTTTTATTATCTGAGGATAAGTAGTAAACTATGAAACTGGCCCGAGATTTTAGGTGAGGCAAGAAAATTTGCTCTATAGAGAGAGGCTAGTTCTGCGCGGGCTGTGTGGGGAAGGCACAAGGTCGCTTCTGACTGCCGTCTGTGGGGCCCGTGCGTTCAACAAGCCAGTCGCTCTTAGGCACTGTGATGAGAACAAGCAAATTTTCCGTGGGCCCTGCTAAGGCAAGACAAACATGACACCGTTTCAGAAGCTGGGGTGAGACCAACCAGGCCTGCTGGGGCGTGTGGCATACTCAGCAGGAGCTAAGGGGAGACTGAATCCATGGAGCAAGTCCACCGAGGAAAAGCAGGTCTTAGGTGAAAAGAGGCAGACCGCAGAGCTGGGCTGTAAGCTCAGGGATGTGGCTGGGTCAGCCACACTTCAGGGATGCCCACCAGACGTGGCAGCCAGAACTGCCGAGAACCTGAATGACTCCTCGCTCCACCTGCAAGATCACACTAACACCCTCCCCACCTAACCTACAGCCCCACACTCTGTCCCGGAAAGAAGAACCAGGAGAGCCTGAGCAGTGGTTGCCACAACTGATCATTACCTAAAGGGACTGTTTATGTTATCACACTGATTTATAAACCAGATTAGGCATTTGTTCTTTTTTTCCCTGCCACTTAGATAGTGAAGATGCCTGAGGAAAATCACAGCAGTTTCACATAAAATAAACGTTTCCCTTGCCCTTGGAATTGCAAATAAGTACATTCTATGGTGCCTCCCTTACACATTTAGCCAGGGTACTTAAGTAACACAATTAAAATGTGGGCACACAGTGTAGTTCTTATTTATTTGCTTTCTCTTTTCCCCAGAGATGAGTACATTTTTTCACCATCAAGGACTAAAAGTAGGGACAGTCCTGGCTCCAGTTCCTATTTAAAATATGGTCCTTTCCATGAGGACCCTGCTTTTCTTTACAACACTTGGTATGCAGCAGTAATCAATGTATGTTGAATGAACAAACAAGGCATCTTCTATTACAGTAGTGCGTTTAAAACAAGATGATTTCATGCCTCTGGAGATGCCCTTCTACTTCCTGAAGTCTAGTTCCCAGTGTGTTAAACTGAGCATTTTAACTATAGCATCTGCTTTTACTCTTTCTGAAACTCTTTTGTTTTATCTGTCTTTGTCTCTGTACATTTGCACTCTTGTGCCCTGCATTTGGCTTCTCAATGGGAGATATTTCTCTCTCTCTAGTTATGAAAATTTTTAGGCATTTACCCAGAGCTCTGCATTAATCTTTGGTTTTCTTAAGGGTCTGGGCTTTCATTTTGTGCTGCTCTTTGCATCCTACTTCTCTTGGAAGTCTTCTAAAGAAAGCCCCTGTGGATAGTATGACCACAGGTACTAATCTCAAGGTCTCATCTTCTTTCTATTCTTGCTGACATTAACCACAATCACCATTTGCTGTACTTACCTGTGGGTCCCCTATGATGGTCACAACTTTGTGGTCTGTTAGTATTTCCATTGTTCCTACCATTTCCCTTTGGTCTCAGCCCTCCAGAAATGACTATAATCTTCTCACCATAATTTTGGGCATGAATAACTTCTGGGCAGCAAGTGGCTATGAAAATAATCTCTCTGGGAATTATATTTTTGTCCTTGTTCCTGAGATTTGTGCCTTTGTTTACTTCCCTCCCATACTGAGAAAGGCTGACCTGTGCAACTAATAAGATACTGCAGAAATGAAGATGTGTGACTTCCAAGCTAGGTCACATAAGGCATGTGGCTTCCCCCTTGCCCAGTCTTGTATCCCTTGTTCTCAGTGAACCAGCCATTGTGTCATAAGGGCACTCAAGAGCCCTGTAGATGGGTTCATATGGTGAGGAACTGAGACCTCCTACCAATAGCCAGTACCAACCTGCTAACCATGTGAGGAACCATCTTGGAAGAAGATCTTTCAGTCCCAGTCAAGTCTTCAGGTGATGCAGCTACAGGTGGCATCCTGAATACAACTTCATCAGAGACTCTGAGCCAGAACCACTTAGGTAAGGGGCTTCCTGACACATAGAAATAATATGAGATAGTAAATGTATATTGTTTTAAGCTGCTATGTTTTAGAATAATTTTTTATGCAGCAAGAGATAACTCTCATCTTAAAAAGATCTGTAGTGAATTAATGTGAAAAGCATGATAGAACAGTGTTGACTTGAAAAATAATTTGGGAAATAATAGCAAGGTTACTCTTTGGAAAAAATCCAACAGGAGACAGTGATTTATGATCTTGGAATATTAAGGACAATGGTGGTGATGTCAAGGCTATACCATGGGTCAAAAGAAGCAGTCACAGATTAAGGCTGCCAAGCAGAGAAGAAAGTGTGTTTAAGAGAACTAAGAGTGTTCCATTGGTTTTCAAAAAGAAATAATAAATTACTATTACTTTGCCCATGGAAAGCAAAAGGTTTTTAAGGAGCTGGAGGGGTACTTACCATCAATTAAAATCGTCTTTACCCTTGCAAGAGTCACCAATGACTTTTGATTTTAATTCCCTTACAGTGATTCAGACAGCATTCATGAGCCACAGTGAACAATGCAATATCAATAGACATGTTACTCTTGTCCAGCAAAATAAGCAACATATATGTTACATAGAAGATATTTATCAATTGATAAACCATTTGATTGCCAAAATGTATGCTCTATATTATGGAGATTAATATGTGGTGATTTAGTGTGGTCAGAGCTGATAAAGCCGTGTGCTACTCTTAGGCAGACTCTAAAGCAAGTCCAGTTTTATTAAGTTGACTCAGCAATGCTGGCATACATCATAAAGTACTTGAAAGCAGCTTTTACAACATATTTTTAATCCCCAGAAATCTCTTCCTGCTCAAAAGGCCATGTGTCATATAGGAATTATTCTATTCCACTAAATGTATTCTAGAAACATACATACCTTATTTACATACCAAAAACTTGACGAATATATTTCATCAGGACAGGGCAAACAACCAGTTAAATGAAAACTAAAAATTTATACCAGCCAATACGGGACAATTTAATATTTGAAACCAAAGGATACAGTAACAAAGGTCCCCTGCCCCTCTCCGTAGAGAGACTGAAGAGGTCACAGGCTAGTGTACAGATAGACCAGCATAATGTTACCATAGGAATCAACTAAAATAGATTTCCTCTCATGGAATCTTGACAACAGCATAGTTAAAAGCAACAAATCTTCTAGATCCAAGATAGCAACCATTTTGGTCACATATGAGACCCCTCAGAGTGACAAAAATGCAAGGCATAGACTTGCCTCTTCCCAGTGCAAATGCTGAAATAGGCTTCCCTGATATTTCTGTAGTCAACAGTATAATACCAGGATAACCTCAGTAAATGAAATTTCTGCTGGTTTTGGCTAAAGGATGGAACGGTGTGGTCAGTGTAACCCAGTATTTGTGTTGGAGTTTCTGAGTTCTGTTTAGTACTGTGTCCTCCTTTGTCTTCTTGAGTTTGTTTGCTGCTGCAGTGATTAAAGGTGGAATGTACCTCACATAGAGTTTGTATCTGACAAACAGCTTTTCTCTGGAGGCTTGTTCATGTCCAGTCAGTTTCTCATTATTATTCCAATAAAACATCTATATGTAGGGGAAACCAATTTGATGAAGGGATACTATACAGTGTATTACTTTAAGGGGGTCTGGGGAATTGGGGCCTAGATTATGTTTAACCTAAGTCTGCATCAGAATTATCTGTGAGCTTGTTGAAATAGACTCTCAAGACCTCCTCAGGCTTATTAGTCAGGCTTGCTTCTGGGGTGTGTCCTGGCATGCATATATATATACACACACATATATATATGGTGTATATATTTTAATGAACCACCATATAATTCTGAAATGTACCAGTGTCTGAGTATGAGTAGTCAGTGTGGAAAGAAGGGCAAACAGGGATCAGAGCTATCAGTCCGCTCCTCACTTCCCACATTCATTTACTGAGAAAAGGTTTCTCTGCTCTCTGGGTCCCAGGTATATAATGGAGGCCTAAATAGTCTTCCTTATTCTTTCCAGAACCAAGCTATTCCTCTTCCAAAAGGGAGTGAGGATCAAGCCCCAAAGAGCATGACCTTTAAAAAGAAATTATCACTTGATTTACTTTTAGCATCAGCTTTCAGATGAAAGGGGTATCTCCTTTGCATCTTTCAAAGAGGGAAGAAAATTGTTAATGACAGTCATCAAATTTCATAAATATTTTGTCTTTAATTTTTTGTTGAAATATACTTGACATACAATATCATATTAGTTTCAGGTGTGCCTATATAGTGATGTGACATTTGCATGCATTATAAAATGATTACCATGATAAATCTAGTAACCATCTGTCCCCATATAAAATTATTATAATATTATTGACCATATTCCTTATACTATATATTATATCCACATAGCTTATTTGTTTTATAATTGGAGGTTTGTACATTTTAATTCCCTTTACCTATTTCACACACCGCTCTCCTCTGGCAACCACCATTTGTTCTCTGTATCTATGAGTCTGTTTTCATTTTGTTACATTTTGTTTGTTTGTTTTGTTTTTTAGATTCCATAAGTAAGTGAGATTGTATGGTATTTGTCTTTTCTCTCTCTGACTTCTTTTATTTAACATAATACCCTTTAGATCCTTCCATGTCATCCCAAATAGTGAGGTTATTTTTGGGGGGGGGAGCGGTGCTGTTCAGTAGTATTTTATTATGTGTGTGTGTATATATATGCCACATCTTCTTTATTCATTTATCAGTGGACACTTAGGTTGCTTTCATATCTTGGCTATTGTAAATAGTGCTGCAATGAGTATTGGGTGAATGTATTTTTCCAAATTAGTATTTTCTTTGGATAAATACACAAAAATGAAAGTGCTGGATCATATGGCAGCTCTATTTTTAAGTTTTTTGAAGAATGTCTATACTGTTTTCCATAGTGGCTACACCAATTTACATTACTACCAACAATGTGTGAGGGTTCCCTTTTCTCCACATCCTTGCCAACACTTGTTATTTGTTGCTTCTTTGGTAGCAGACATTCTGACAGGTGTGAGCTGGTATCTCTCTATGGTTCTAAGTTGCATTTCCTTGATGATTAGTGACATTGAGAATCTTTTCATTTGCCTGTTGGCCATCTGTATGTCTTGTGTGTAAACATGTTTATTGAAGTCTTCTGACCATTTCTTAATTGGGTTATATTTCGATGTTGAATTGTATGAGTTCTTTGCATATTTTGGATATTAACCTCTTATCAGATATATGATTTGCAAGTATCTTCACCCATTTTGTAGGCTGCCTTTTCGTTTTGTTGCTAGTTTCCTTTACTGTGCAAAAGCTTTGTGTTTAATATAGTCTCATTTGTTTATTTTGCTTTTCTTTCACCATCCCCCCTAAATATTGCTAAGATCAATATCAAAAAGTGTCCACATTGTAAAATGACTGTAACTCAATTTAAAAAAAAAAAAGTGTCTAGCCTATGTTTCTGACTAGGAATGGTTCCAGGTCTTATATTTAAATCTTTAATTTGTTTTGAATTTATTTTTGTGTATATTGTGAGAAAGTAGTCCAGCTTGAGTCTTTTGCATGTAGCTGTCTAGTTTCCCCACCATCATTTATTGAAGAAGCTATATTTATTTCATTATGTAGTCTTGCTTCTTTTGTCATAGATTAATTTACCATTTAAGTTTGGGCTTATTTCTTGGATCTCTGTTCTGTTCTGTTAATCTGTATGTTTGGTTTTGTGCCAGTCCAAATTGTTTTAATTACTATAGTTTTATAATATAATTTGAAATCAGGGAGCATAATACCTCTGGCTTTGTTCTTTTTGTTCAAGATTATTTTGGCTATTCAGGATCTTTTGTGTTTCCATATAAATTTTAGAATTTTTGTTCTAATTCTGTGGAAAATGCCATTGGTATTTTGATAGGGATTGCATTGAATCTGTAGATTGCCTTGAGTAATATAGTCATGAACACAGTTTATATTTCCATTTGTTTATGTCATCATCAATTTCTTTCATCAATGTCTTAGTTTTCAGAGGACAAGATTTTACTTCATAGCTTGGGTGTTTTATTCTTTTTGATGCAATTGCAAATGTGATTGTTTTCTTAATTTCTCTTCCTGAGAGTTTGTTATTAGTGCATAGAAACTCCAGCAGAGTTCTGTATATTAATCTTGTGTTCTGCATCTTTACTGAATTCATTTATTAGTTTTAATAGTTTTTTGGTGGTATCTTGAGGATTTTCTATATATAGTATCATGTCATCTGCAAACAGTGACAGTTTTACGTCTTTCTCTCTAATTTGGATTTCTTTTATTTTTCTTGGCTGATCACTGTGGCTAGGACTTCTGATACTACTTTGGATAAAAGTGGCAAGAGCAGGCATCCATGTCTTTTTCCTGATCTTAGAGGAAATGCTTTCAGCTTTTCACCACTGAGTGTGATGTTGGCTATGTGTTTGTCATTTATGGCCTGTATTATGTTGAGGTATATTCCCTCTGCACTCACTTATTGAGGCTTTTTGTCATAAATGGATATAGAATTTTGTGAAAATCTTTTTCCGTATCTATTGAGATGATCACATGATTTTTATTCTTAATTTTGTTAAAGTGGTATATAATGTTCATTGATTTGAGGATACTTAGCTATCCATGTATCACTGGGATAAAGCCCACTCAAATCATGGTGTATGATCCTTTCCACATATTGTTGGATTTGGCTTGCTAATTCAATCTGTTGAGGATTTTTGAAGCTATGTTCATCAGTGATATTGGCTATAATTTTTTTGGTGGTGTTTTTGTCTGATTTTGGTATCAGTGTGATGCTGACCTGGTAGAATGAATTTGGAAGCATTCCTTCCTCTTCAATTTTTTGGAATATTTTGTCTTCTAAACTTTTACTAGTTTTATAAGTGGCCTATCTGCTACCTTTACTATATGTTCACCTTTATCAATAAGATTTTCCTTTCATAATTTTCATATTTCTATTTGTAGTTCTTTTTTGTTTCATTTAGAGAAGTTCCTTTAACACTCTGGTAACGTCAGCTTAGTGGTGTTGAACTCATCTCTTTATTTTTTGAGATATAGTTGATGTGCAGTATTAGATGTTATAGGTGTACAGCACAGTGATTCAAAATTTTCAAAAGTTGTACTCCATATATAGTTATTATAAAATATTGGCTATATTCTCCATATTGTACAGTATATCATTGTAAATTATTTATTTTATACATAATAGTTTGTACCTCTTAATCAGCTACCTCTGTATTGCCCCTCACCCTTCCCTCTAACCACAGGTAACCACTAGTTGGTTCTATCTGTGAGTCCATTTCCTTTTTTGTTATAGTCACTAGTTTTATTTTTTAGATTCCATGTATAAGTCAGATCATACAGTATTTGTATTTCTCTCTCAGATCCTATTTCACTTAGCGTAATACCCTCCATGTCCATCCATGTTGTAGCAAATGGCAAGATTTTATTTATTTTCATGACTAAGTAGTATTCCATCGTGTGTGTGTGTGTGTGTGTGTGTGTGTGTGTGTATCACATCCCCTTTATCCATTCATCTGTTGATGGATGCTTATGTTGCTTCCATATCTTGGCAATTGGAACTAACGCTACTGTAGTCATTGGGATGCATATATCTCTTCTAATTAATGTTTTTGTGGTTTGGGGGGAATTGCTGGTCATATTGTCAGTCTATTTTTAGTGTTTTGAGAAACCTCTATACTCTTTCACACAGTGGCTGCACCAATTTCATTCCCACCAAAAGTGTAAGAGGATTCCTTTTTCTCCACATCCTGAGAACATATTTGAAGATACAGTAGCTGAAAATTTTCCTAATCTGGGAAAGGAAACAGACATTCAAGTCTAGGAGGCACAGAGAGTCCCATACAGGATTAACTCAAAGAGGAACACACCAAACACATTGTAATTAAAATGACAAAAGTGAAAGCTGAGAAAAGAATATTAAAGCAGCAAGGGAAAAGTATCAAATAACATACAAAGGAACTCCTGTAAGGCTATCAGCTGACTTCTCAGCAGAAGCTCTTCAGGCCAGAAGGGAGTGGCACGATATATTTAAAGTCATGAAAGGGAAAAATCTACAACCAAGAATACTCTACCCCGTGAGGCTCTCATTCAGATTTGATGGAGAGATCAAAAGCTTTACAAACCAGCGAAATCTAAAAGAATTCAGCACCACCAAATAAGCTTTACAACAAATGTTAAAGGAACTTCTCTGGACAAGAATGAAAAGGCCACAGCTAGAAACATGAAAATTATAAAATGAAAAAGCTCATTGGTAAGGGCAAAATATACAGTAAGGGCGGGAAATCATCCACATGCAAAGCTAGTAGGAAGGTTAAAAGACAAAAGTACTGAAATCATCTGTATCCACAATAAGCAGTGAAGGGATACACAAAACAGCTAGATGTAAAATGTATCAGTAATTGTGAAAGGAGGAGAGTACAAATGCAGGATTGTGAAAATGCATTTGAAAGTAAGAGATCAGCAAATTAATATAATGACATATATATAAATTGCTATAGAATAACCTCATGGTAACCACAAACCAAAAATCTATAATGGATATACATACAGAAAAGAAAAAGTAATTCAAACATAACACTAAAAGGAGCCATCAAATCACAAAAGATGAAGACAGGAACAAAAAATACTTACAAAAACAACCCCAAAACAATTAAGATGGCAATAAGAACAAACATATCAGTAGTTACCATAAATGTAAACAGACTAAATGCTCCAATCAAAAGACATAGAGTGACTGAATGATGACAAAAACCAGACCCGTATATATGTTGCCTACAAGAGACTCACTTCACATGTAAAGACACACAGCTGGAATTGAGGGGATGGAAAAAGGTTTTCCATGTAAAGGGAAATCAAAAGAAAGTCAGGTCAGCGATACTTATATCAGACAAAATAGACTTTAAAGTTAAGAATGTTATAAGAGACAAAGGAGGATATTACATAATGATCAAGGGAACCCTTAGCTTTTGCTTGTCTGTAAAACTGTTTCTCTCTCCTTCAGATCTGAATGATGACTTTGCTGGTTGAGTATTCTTGGTTGTAGTTTTTTTCCTCTTATCACTTTGACTGTATCATGCCACCTGCTCTGATTTTCAGTGTTTTTGCTGAGAGGTCAGCTGATAGCCTTTTGGGAGTTCTTTTGTATGATTTTTTTCTTGATGCTTTTAAGATTATCTCTTTATCTGTAATTTTTGCCATCTTAATTAGAATGTGTATTGGTGTGGACTTCTTTCAGATCATCTTGTTTGGGATTCTCTATTTTTCCTGGACTTGGATGTCTGTTTCCTTTTGCAGATAAGGAGGTTTCCAGCTATTGTTTTTTCAAGTAAGTTCTCTATTGTTTCTCTGTCTCTTCTCCTTCTGGGACCCATCATTACTGTAAATGTTAGTATGCTTGATGTCATCCCAAGGGTCTCTTAAAATATCCTCATTTTTAAACTTCTTTTTCCTGTTCCACTTGGATGATTTCCACTACTCTGTCCTCCAGATCGCTTATCCATTCCTCTGTATCATCTAATCTGTTGATTTTTTCCCAGTGTATTTTTTAGTTTAGTTATTTTATTCTTCAGCTCTGATTGGTTCTTCTTTATACTTTCCAGTTCTTTGTTTAATTTCTCATGGTGTTCACTCATTCTTCTTGCAAATTCATTGAGCTCTTTATGATCATTACCTTGAACTCTTCATCAGGAAGATTGCTTATCTTCACTTCATTTAATTCTTTTTTTTTTTTTTAACATTTTTTATTGATTTATAATCATTTTACAATGTTGTGTCAAATTCCAGTGTAGAGCACAATTTTTCAATTATACACGAACATATATATAGTCATTATCTCATTCCTTTCTCTGTGAGCTACCATAAGATCTTGTATATATTTCCCTGTGCCTCACAGTATAATCTTGTTTATCTATTCTACAATTTTGAAATCCCAGTCTATCTCTTCCCACCCCCCACCCCCTTGGCAACCACAAATCTGTATTCTATGTCTATGAGTCTATTTCTGTTCTGTATTTATGCTTTGTTTGTTTGTTTGTTTGTTTGTTTTAGATTCCACATAGGAGCAATCTCATATGGTATTTTTCTTTCTCTTTCTGGCTTACTTCCCTTAGAATGACATTCTCCAGGAGCATCCATGTTGCTGCAAATGGCGTTATGCTGTCCGTTTTTATGGCTGAGTAGTATTCCATCATATAAATATACCACATCTTCTTTATCCAGTCACCTGTTGATGGACATTTAGGCTGTTTCCATGTCTTGGCTATTGTAAATAATGCTGCTATGAACATTGGGGTGCAGGTGTTATCCTGAAGTAGGGTTCCTTCTGCATATAAGCCCAGGAGTGGGATTCCTGGGTCATATGGTAAGTCTATTCCAAGTCTTTTGAGGAATATCCATACTGTTTTCCACAGTGGCTGTACCAAACTGCATTCCCACCAGCAGTGTAGGAGGGTTTCCTCTTCTCCACAGCCTCTCCAGCATTTGTAATTCTTTTTCTGAGGGTTTTGTCTTGTTCCTTCATTTAGAACATATTCCTCTGTCTTTTCATTTTGCCTGATTCTCTATGTTTATTTCCACATTTCAGGTAGGTCAGTTACATTTTTTGATCCAGGAGAAGTGGCCTTATGGAGAAAATGTTCTATGAGACCCAGCAGCATCCTCCCCTCTGGTCACCAGAGCTAAATGATTCAGGGTTGCCCCCCATGTGGGCTGCATGCCCCCTTTAGTTGTGAAGGTGCTGACTCCTGTGGGTGCACTGTAGATGGGGCTGGCTCCCACCCCTGTTGGCTGTGAGGCCTCACCTTATGTGGTGACTGTGGGCCTGCAGGGTGGGAGAGGGCAGGTACCCACGTGGCTAGCTGCGTGGGCCTGGAGGCCATGGGGCCACAGGGCTGGTACTGGCCTACTGGTAGGTAGGACTGGGACCCCGCACAGCTGGATGTGTGGGCCAGGGTGCTGGCCTGTTGGCGGGTGGTTAAGCCTGCGGTGCTGATATGCTAGGAGGTTTCCAGATAGTGTTTTCCAGTGTCAGTGTCCACGCAACAGAATGAGCTTCCCCAAAACAACTGTTGCCCACATCTCTGTCCCCAGGGAGCATCTGAATTGCCTCGTTCCTCTCTCTCAGGTTCTGCAAGATTAGCAAGTGGTCTGACCTAGACTCTATTCAAACTACTGTCTCTGAGCTGGGACTCAGAACACATGAGGTTTTGCACATGCCCTTTAAGATCAGAATTTCTATTTCCTACAGCTCTCCAGCTCACCTGAACATAAGCCCTGTTGGTTTTCAAAGCCAGATGCCCTTGGGACACATCTTCCTAGTGCACGACCCCTGGGCCCAATATGGGGCTTTGACCCCTTACTCCTTGGGAGGGACCTCTGTGATTATGGTATTCCTTCCTGAGCCTGAGTTGTGGAGCCTGACTGTACCGTGTGTCTTGACCCTGCTATCTATCTCATTTGGTCCCTTGTTTATGTCTTTGGATGTGGAAAATCTTTACTGGTAGTTTTCAGACCATTCTCATAGGTGATTGTTCTGTAAATAGTTGGAACTGGGGTGTGTCTGTGGGAGGAGGTGAGTTCAGGATCTTCCTACTCTGCCATCTTGGCTATTACAAATTTCATAAAATTTAAAGTTGCGCTATCTGTAAGATTTACTGCCTTCCAAAATATAGTTAGAACTTTTTCTATTTCTGGAAAATTTCTTTGAACAAATTCTATGGTAGAACAGGTGGTAATAGATGTTCTACAACATGAAAGGAACACATTTGTTCATTTAGCTCTGCAGATTTCTCATTCTTATAAATAGTCATTTTTGTGATTTCAATCAGATGAGCTGCCATCTTTCACACTGTGGTTTGAAGGAAGCTTTAGATATACTATTCTGTAAGACATGAGGAACCAAATTATTCTCTGTCTCTAAGTTACTTTCTAGTGGTTGATTAATAATGAAAATAGATAACTCCAATCTAATCTGAAAACACACAGGATTTGGATGAAGGAAACAACTGAAACACACTCAGTAGTGCCTCCACTGTCTTCTGCCAGCATTGGCAGGGTAGCTTCAGGATGCTTCTGAAGACTTATAAGCCACAGGCAGGGGAATCATTGTGGATCTGAGAGCTGACATTTGTTTAGCTCTCTGCAAAAGGAGTTGTAACTATGTTCCACTTTAGTGTTTCCTTCACTGAATTCTATCAGAAGTACAGGCTCCAATCTAGCTGCTTCATTAATATCCTGGATTACAGATGAAATAGCAAAGCTTCTCTGGAAATGAGCATAGGATTGGGCCTTCTGGATACATGCATTTTTGTTTCTAAGCGAATAATACCACTAGAGATTTACCAGGTATGAAGACAGCATCAAGAAAATTATCCCTAGATATTTTTCCCAGGGCCCAGACATGCAGATTAGGTTTTGTTCTTTGTCTCAGGAGTTCTGCATGGGTTGCCTGCTGTCTGAAACAAATGAATGAGAGGGCATATTTGCATTTTCCAAATTAAAATTAGTCAGTCATTGCTTTTGCCTGATACTGGCACAACAGGGCTAGTCAGATATCACATTCACGGGGGTGGGCATGCCAGGTTAGTAATAGGAACATGAGGCCAAGAGATGAATTGTTTCCAAGACCTTGGAGGCTTCAGGGGAGGGAAGCATAGAGCATTACCAGGGTCGGTAACAGCATTCCACAGAGAGTAGCACAAGTAATTTCAAAAGGCTATGGAAGTATAAAGTCCAGACTGCCCTGCTGCGTCAGATGCCAGAGAATGTAGCTGGATATCAAAGATAAGAGTAAAGGGTCAGGTGGGGAAGATAAGATAGATTTTTACTCATTGATTTTCTTGCTACCTCTCCTTTGGCCGGTTGTGAACGATAAGACTCCTGTTCTGGGTGACATTGTAAGGGAATGTGTAATTCTCCAACACTGCTTTCACATGTCACCACAAGGCACAGAGTTTAAAACATGGAGTGTGGATTCAGAGCATTATCATTTTTAAATTTTATTCTTTAAACTAGCTGTTCACTTTGTTTATGGTAGGTGGATAATTTATGTTACGTGAAGCTCAGGGGAAGATAGACTCTAGATAAAATTCTACTTTTGCCTTAGCCAGTATGGACAGTTGTTCGTATAAAAATCCCATCATATGGTTGAATAGTTTTGTTATAACTATTATATTTAAATGTTAAAAGTCAGAGCGATAAGATGAGACCATCATTAGAGTAAGAGTTAGAAGACTGGGATTCTAACCCCAGTTAAACAGAGGTATAAACTTAGGCAAACATTTAACCTTTTTAGACCTTAGTTTCCTCATTTATTAAAAGAGGCTGGATGGATGATTAAGCCTATATCCCTCCCGTCTAGTAGCTTACCTTCTAGCAGGGAAAATAATCATGTGTAATGATATCTGAATGCCTCCTCAGTGTCCATTTCTCCATCTCCCTTCCTACCCTGGTTCTGAATTTCCCAGCTGGATGAGTTTGAATAAGATTAATGCCTCCATTAGTTATTATAATTGGCTTAGGTCCATCAGTGGCCTAAAGATTGGTTTGGAGGGGAAGGGATTTGTTAACCGAATTGAGATTCATCTAATTAAAGTGAACCTCAGACATTTTGCTTGGTATGCTGGAACATAGACTCTTCTCTGCTAGGCTTAGACTATCAGGATGAGAGGCTTGGTGCAGCCACAACCACAAAAACAAAGCCAGGAGCTACTTTGCAACCATCCAGGTAGAAGTAGATCCCACTGACATAATAAGCTTCATGATAAGATAATCTCTGCCATTCTCTCTTATCTTCCTAGAGATCCTGACACAATAGGTCTGTGATCTGGGACTCCAAGGCATTTTTGAAAGGCTCTCAGATGATTCTCATTTGCACCCAGATTTGATTACTAAGGGCACAGAACCAAGGGTATTCATGTAGCATTAACTACAGAATGGAAGGTTTCTTCTGAGCATGCAGTTCTATAAATCACATTTACTCATAAGTCTTGGTTTATTTAGAACTAATTTATCTTTTTGATACACTACACTTGCACATTATTTACAAGCCATCTGTTCATATATTTCATTATTTATCCAGTACTGATTGTCTATTTAGTGCCAGGTGTGGCCATGGGTAGTGGCCTGAGGCGGGAGGAGGAGGTAGGAAGGGGTATGTTCCCTGCTGGTTCTGATAGGTAGAACTGCATAACTTACCATGTGGTACTGGAGGAATTCTGTCAGCACATGGTTGTAGGCTGGTTGTAAACCACATTTACACACAAAAAATAATGGGTGTAAATGTAATGAGTGAACTTTTCATATCTTTAGGTGGTAAATGAGGCTTTGTAAATAGAAAGAGGAAGCAGTCACTTCCAATTGGGGAGGGGTCTGGGAAGACTTTAAAAGGGAAGAAGAACTTGCATTGACCTTAGAAAACAGAATTGGATGGGGAAAGGAAAGTCATATAAAAAAAAAAAAAAGACAAAGGGGTGGGGAAAAACATGCTTTGGGGACAGTCCATAGACTGGCTAGACTGTTTCAGCTGAAGGTGTAAATTTAGGAAGAGCCATGTTTATCTTCCCAGCATAGAATGCTGATACACAATTCTTCAGTTGTTCTTTCATGAAAATGAGGTCTGTAGAAAGATCTTTATATGCTGTTGACACCTCCTCTGTTCATGTGGGCAACAGGCTTATATCTGAAAGTAGTGTGGTTGGAATGTAGCAGTGTCAGTGCCCTATTAAGTTTGTTGAAAAGGGGTTCTACCTGTCATGTATAGTTAGCCTGCTTTAGTCAGCTCTTAAATCAACATTTAAGTAAGGAAACCAGGAGACCCTAGGGACAGAATAGTCCTCGCCACACTGTGTATCTAAGGGTTTTCCTTAAAAGAAGTGAAAAATAAATAATTGAAGTAAGTGCTGAAAACTTAGGAGGGTTTAAGGAGAGCAAAGTGTTTGCTCTTTTGCATGCTGTTCTTGGACTCAGGCCATTTTCATAGTACCCAGTGGTGTTTTTATGTTTTGCCCTAATTTATTGGTGATTTTATTTCATGACCTTTAATCCAGGAAATGCCACATAAGAAACACACTGAGGAAACTTTCCTATCATAAATTTTAAATATAAAAAAAAAAATGTTCATTCTCTGGGCACTCCAGGTATCTTGAAAAACTTGTTTCAGAAAATCATGAAATCTTAAAAGGCATAGGAAAGAACTTTTTATCTTGAGATAAACAAAAATGGAAACACAACATACCAGAACTTATGTGATGCAGCAAAAGCAGTTCTAAGAGAGAAACAGCAATAAATGCCTACATTAAGAAGCAAGAAAGATCCCAAATAAACAACCTAACTCCATGCCTTAGAGAAAAAAAGGAAGAACTGAGCCCAAAGTTAGCAGAAGAAAGGAATTAACTAGAGATTAGAGCAGAAACTAAATGAAACAAAAGACAAGAAAACAATAGAAAATATTAACCAAACTAAGAGTTGATTCTTTGAAAAGGTAAACAAAGTTGACACTTTGCTAGATTAACCAAGGAAAAAAGAGAAAGAATCAAAATCAACAAAATTATAATGAAATAGTATAAATTATAACCAATACCCTAGAAATTCAAAGGATTATAGGAGGGTACTATGAAAAACCCTCTGCCAACAAACTGGACAGCCTAGAAGAAGTAGAAAATTTTTTGGAAACATATACCTTACCAAGGCTGATCAGGAAGAAATAAAAAATTTAAATAGAAAAACTACTAGTTCTATCAGTAATCAAAAATCTCCCAACAAAGAAAAGCCCAGGATCAGATGGCTTCACTGGTGAATTTTATCAAACATTTAAAGAAGAATCAACACTAATTCTTCTAATTCTTCCAAACAATTAAACAGGCGAGAACACTCTAAACTCATTTTACAAAGCCAGTGTTACCCTAATACCGAAACCAGAAAAGGACGTTACTAGAAAAAAAATTATAAGCCAGTATCACTAATAAATATAGATTGAAAAATTCTCAACAAAATACTAGCAAACCAAATTTCGCAGCACATTAAAGAGATCCTTTACCATGATCAATTGGGATTTACCCTCAGGATGCAAAGATGGTTCCACATATACAAATCAATCCATGTGTACATCATATTAATAGAATGAAAGAAAAGAATTAAACCATAATTTCAATAGATGCAGAAAAAGCATTTGACAAAATGCAACATCCATTCATGATAAAAACTCTTAACAAATTAGGCATAGAAGGAACATAACTCAACATAAAGAACATATCTCAGTATAACGAGCACACAGTTAACATCAGTACTTAATGGTGGAAGGATGAAAGCTTTCCTCAGAAGCACAGCAAGGGTCCCCACTTTCACCACTGCAGCTCAGCAGTAGTGCTGGGATGTCTTATCTACAGCAGTCGGGTAAGAAAAAGTACAAAGTATCAAAATTGTAAAGGAAGAAAGTAAAGGTGTCTCTATTTGTAGATGAACATGATTTTATGTATAGAAAATCCTAAAGACTCACCCAAAAAAACTGTTAGATCTAATCAAATGAAGTCATTAAAGTTGCAGGATACAAAATTAACATACAAAAATCAATAGTACTCTATACCCTACAAAAAAGATCTGAAGAATAAATAAATCAACCTCATTTAAAATAGCATCAAAAATAATAAAATATTTAGGAATACATTTAACTAAGAGGGGTGAAAGATATCTCTGCTGAAAACTAAAAAGCATTGTTGAAAGAAATTGAAGAAGTGAAGAGACAATCTACTGGAATGGGAAAAAAAATATTTGCAAACCATATGTCTGATAAGGGGTTAATATCCAAAATGTGAAAGAACTCATACAACTGCAATAACAAAAAATTACATAACGCAGTTAGAAAATGGGCAAATAACCTGAGCAGGACATTTCCTCAAAGAAGATATAAGAAAGGCAAACAGGTACATGAAAAGATGCTCAATATCATTAGTCATGAGGGAAATGCAATTCAAACTGCAATATCACCTCAAGCCTGTTTAAAATGGTCATTAACAAAAAAAAAAAAGATAACAAATGTGGGCATGAATGAGGAGGAAAGGGAACTTGTGTGCACTGTTGGTGAGATTTTAGATTGGTACAAATACTATAGGAAAACAGTATGGAGGATCCTCAAAAAATTAAAAATAGAAACTATCATATGATCCAGCAGTTCCACTTCTAGGAATGTATTCAAAGGTAACAAAAACACTAACTTGAAAAGATACCTGCACCCCACCTGCATGTTCATAGCAGTGTTATTTATGATAGCTGAGACATGGAAACCACTGAAGCATCCATCAATGGATGAATAGATAAAGAAGTTGTGATATATAGGTATATGTGTATATGTGTATGTGTGTGTATATGTGTGTGTGTGTGTATACACACACACACACACATATATATACACACATATATATATATATATGTATGTGTGTATTGGAATGTTATTTAGCCATAAAATCCTACTGTTTGCAACAACATGGTTGGCCTTGAAGGCATTATGCCAAGTGAAGTAAATTAGAGAAAGACAAATACTCTATGATCTCACTTATGCATAGAATCTAAGAAAACAAACAAGATGAACAAAGAAAAAAAATCAAACTCATAGAAAAAGAGATTAGACTTGTGGTTACCAAAGGTGGTGAGTGGGCCGAGGGAGAATGGGAGGAAGGTGGTCAAGGGAACAAACTTCCAGTTCCGAGATAAATAGCAGTAGGGATGTAATGTACAACATGATGACTACAGCTAACACTGCTCTAAGATATATAGGAAAATGGTTAAGACAGTAAATTCTAAGACCTCTCATCACAAGGAGAACTCTTTTTTCCTTTTTGCTTTTTATTGTATACACATGAGAAAATGGAAGTTAGCGGAACCTATTGTGGTAATTATTTCACAATATGTAAATCAAATGAACTTATACTGTAATAAATGTCAATTATTTCTCAGTAAAAGTTATATATAATATATATATACACACATATATATAAATAATGCTCAATCGGCTCCCCACTCATATTGCAGGCATCTGTATTTTTATAAACAGAAGTGATTCTTACGTGCAGCCAGTGCTTTTCTTGAATGTGTTCATGAACCACCTGGGGACCTTGTTAAAATGTAGGGTCTGGTTCAAGAGGTCTCAGTTAGAGCCTCATTAGGGCCCAAGTCTATATTTTTAACAAGTTTCCAAGTGTTGCTAATGCTGCTGATAACTTTTGGTCAGCAAGGCTCTAGACAATGACTTCATCTATATTTTTAGAATCCTAAATAAACAACATCTAACACACAGTCTATATTAATATATACTAATTGAAGGAAGGAGGGAAAGGGAAAAAAAATCAAATGTTGACAACTTGGAGAGGTTAATGGTTTGTTGCATTAAAAGACACAGAAAATGAATAGAGACACAGGTCACTGTTGAAAACATATTCAGTGTTAATGACTTTTTAAAAGCTGCTATGTCACAATTCTGACGTATATAGCTGTAGTCAGTACTCATGTGTTGAGACCAACTTCATATGAGAGACTGTGCTAGGTAACACAAGGATGACAGATGAATTAAACAGTCATGTCTGCAAAAAAATTATTTTGTACCACAGTTCATGAAAACTAACATTATTTGGGAAATGATACCTAAAGATAATTTGATTGTCACGTCTATTGCTAGGGTTGATCCAACTTTATAGCTGCTCAGTCATATCTACTTGCTTAATGTCTCATACAATTCTATCTTGAAGGTGGGGTCTTGTTAGAAGATAAGGAAAGGTTCTTACGTAGGCTAGGACCATTTAATGGCATAAAGTAGGCCATATCTTATTTTCAAAAATGATAATGATGGTGATGATGTTAATAGTAAATCTAGTAAGGAGAATAAATCTAACATTCAATGAGCACATAGAATATCCTAGGTACTTATAAAAATTATTTTCTCTAGTTCTCCTAACATTCCTCTGAAGTAGATACTATAGTTTTCCCATTTTATATATGAGAAACTAAGACTCAGAAAGATAAATTAATTTGCTCGAGTTCACATGGCTTAGTAGGTGACAGAGTCACGATATGAACCCAAGCAGTCTGGATTCTCTAAAGTTCCATTCTCTGAACTCTGAACATATGCTGCTGTAAGAGAGACAGGAAACAAACATGATGGAGATTCCAAGGGAAAAGAGGTTATATTTGACTGAAGGGATTAAGCCTTGAAAGACTGGTGAGATAAACTTACTATATATAAAGATGTTTGGAATAAGTTAGGATGAGAGTCTAGAGAGATGCTAATAGCCTGAACCAAGGCTCTGAGACTAAAAAGACCATGACTTTGAAGTTTTAATTCCGGTTAAACAAGAAAATGATGGTACAACATTAACACTACTGGGAACTCAGAAGGAAATAAGGTTTCTTCAGTTTATTTATCAATCGATCACACCAATCATTAGCAAATAAGAATGCAATGATCTTGAATTCCAGGAAAAAAAAAAAGTCCAGGCTGAAAATACTGATATGAGAATTAGCCATACATTTAATAAGAAACTTCTTGAATGTACACTTTGTTTTTAAAGTAGAAATAATTAGACAGGAGATGACAAGACTGCAAATGCTTTCAGTGTGTCTCACAAGACAAAATGCTTACTTTTGAGGTAATTTTGACTATTCAATATTTTAAATTTTACTTTCAATGAAATGGAAATTACATTGAGGAGGATAGATGTAATTATTAAAATTTAGCAAAAATCACTTTTTTGGTGTACTTATTTAAGAAACCTAATTGGAATCATTTGTTATTAGGAGATCATGTAATACTTAGATGAGTGAGTGTTTCCTTTTTATCTCTCAGTGACCTTTAAGTCGGTGATGTATTAATAAACTTAACTAGAATGATGACCAAGAAGGAGGATGTGTCTTGTTATATATCATCAATATAAACCTGGAGCCATGATGACAGAGTGGTTAAGAGCCCAGGCCTGGATTCAAATCCTGGTTTGAGGTTATCAGTGTCCTCATCTAGAAAATGGGAGTAATAATAGTAATAGTACCTACCTTTTAGAAATTTGGAAGAGAATAGTTGACTTAATACATATACAGTTTCTTGGAATAATATCTGATATATAATGATGACAGGATAAAAATGAGCATTTGTTATCTGTGAAGAACTATTCAATAAGAAATTAAGAAATGTTAGATATTACCATTACTGTCAATAACTCTTACAGCAGTATTATTTTATACCAGGAATTTACCTGTATTCAAACAATCATAAATTATCAGAAATAGATGGCCATGTCAGTTGCATATGCTTTTTTTGTTTGTTTGTTTGGTTCCTTATCTGTCTTTAGTTTTAAGCTGTTTAATCTTTTCAATACTGCAGTAGTATCAAAGTTGTTATTTAAAGATGAACTTAACTAGAGGTTATAGCAGAGTAGATATTTCCCTGAGAGGTACAGTGTATATTCGTAGTTGAAGTGATAAAACGCTTTCTTGGTGTTTTAGTGACACAACATGACAGTGAGAACTTGTGAATCATAAATTCAGTTCTGTTGTAAGAGTTGTGAATATTTTTATTTTTTTAAAAATTCTGAATAATTGAGTTCTGCTCAAAATCTATCATATTCTAACTCTTGCAGAAAAATCTAGAGAAGTTTTGACACTTTGAGCAAACCCCTTATTATTTTTGTCAGCAACTAGCCTGTGTCTCAAATTCCTGAAACAGTGTGGAGAAAGCTTTAATCATCCAAATACTATTCTATTGGTGACATTTTAAAATCTATATTCTTAGATTTAGCATAGAAATAACATTTGTTCCTAAAATTCAAGAACCTTTTTTCCATTATCTATTTGCATTACTATTCCTTTAGTTATTTGAGAACTGCCTTTAATGCCACTGATCTTAGGATTACATTACTTCATGCAGGGAGAACAGGATCAGAGAGGCCACTTTTTCTTCAAGAATCTATGGTACTTACAGAATTAGGGAGCCACTTAAATAAGGAAAAAAGATACTGTGTCCATGATGTTCAGTATAATCAGAACATGAAGTGTTTCCTGTAAATGTAACCTAATTAGTCATACTTTAATATCTGTATAGAGGCAAATGTGCTATATTTGTTACTAATACAAGTTTTCATGTTCTGTTCCATCTATGTGGGCATTGCATTGTTTTAGGAATAAAACTTATCTTTTTGAAAGTTTAGTAGATTAACTGAAACTTAAGGAAATTTGATGAAGTATTTGAGGAAAAGTAGATTATCCTGTTCATAGTTTCAAGACAATTCTAGCAGAGGGTCCACAAATTCAAAGTCCCCAATGGTCATGAAGTTAATATAAATGTGTTAAAAGGCCAGATTTTCTTATTTAAGTGGCTCCTTAATCCTGTGTAAGTACCTTAGATTCTTGAAGAAAAAGTGGCTTCTGATCTGTGGGGAGCACAGCTTGCATGCCACACCTGAAGATATTATAGAAACATTTTGAGCCAAGCAAACCACCTGTAGTTTGGCTATATTTTTATTCACTGTCTTGTAATTTGCTGCCACTTATTTTAGGAGATTTGATTTATGCTAGTCTTTAATACCCTTTCTTAGCTTCACTGATCTACATCTGTTTGCCTATTTCTATTCCAGAACTAGAATAAAAATTTATCTCATTAAATTATATTAGGTGCTTAGAAGACAATGATAATTTGAATTAATTTAAGGAACATAAGTTGAATATAAACTATATGCTATATACAATCTGCTGAGCATGACATATAGAGAAACAACTTATGACAATTCAATGTAATGTGTTACATTAGCTACAGGAATAAGCTTCAGGTTGGCCGGAAGTGGAGAGAGTTAATCCATTCTTTCCCCTTCTTACTCACCTGAATGGTTTAACCTGGTTACCTCTATGATTTTCATTTTAACAAATCGTGAGTGCAAGTCTAGCTTTGAGAGTTGTGGGGAGGGAAGTAATGAGAAGCAGCAGCAAGAAGGAAAAAACACACTTTCTTCCTTATGGGGGAATTCTGGGTATATGAAAAATACCATGTGACAAGGCCTCTGAGAGAGCCCCTGAAACCAAGGGGAGGAAATGAGCCTTTATGGAGGGAGTAGTTCTGGTTGTGGGTTGAATAAGCTCTTTCCACAGAGAGAAGAAGTAAAGAGAACTTCTAGATATAGGTAATTGCAGGTAAAAAGGGCTGAAGATGGAGAAAGCAGAGTGTACTTATAAGTGATGTGCCTACTTCCTGCTTCCAAAAATGATAGTCAACAGCAAGATAATGATGCTGCAAAACAAAACAAAACAAAACAAAAACTGGCATTATCCTTAACAGTTCAAAAAACATGATGATTATGTATTAACTCATTAAAAAGAATTAAGTAAATCAGTCCCTTAACGGTGTACAATAAAAGAGCAGGTTCACAGACACTTTTCTTTTTCAGTCATTTGCACTAAATGCTCATACCAAAGGCTTCAGCCTTGTACATCAGCATTTTGGTTTTTGGGGGGTTTTTTGCTGAGAGCCTCACCCAGCACCTCTGATACCTGTGACCAAGAGATACTTTATGATGCCTGTGGCCCAGAGATATTTTATGAATATTTTTGATGATGATGATAATCCGCTATCAAGCATCTTGAGGAAAAAACAAATTATTAGATAAAAGTGTTGTTTGAAATTCAGTACTCATTGACAGCCAATAAACACCAACTTGTGGACCATATAGGGATGCGCTGCAATGCAGAGTAGGGAGCATATCAAGTCATATCAAGTAACCTCAGCCCATTACTTTATCACCTGTAACGTCCTAATCACCTCACTTTTGTCCTTTCAAATGCCTCTCTCATTCCCATCACTCTGCATCTTATCTGCAATATAAGGAGAGAGATAGTGTGTACTCTATACGGTCTTGACAAGGTTAAAAGAGACAATGTACGTAAAGCATTTAGTACCACGAACACATAGACATTGGTAGAATAAATAATAGTGGTACAGTGGGTACGTCACCTAACCTTGCATTCTATCAGTGGCCTCCTAGCTGATCTTCCTATACCCAGAATCTGCAATCATGTTCTACTTCTCATTCCTTAAATGTCTAAATTAGAATGTGTTTCAGAGTATCAGTTTGATTCATGATTTCCCCCCCATAACCAGACCAGTAAGTAGAAGATTCTTTGAGCTAATAATGGGGTATTTGTACCTTTAAGTCACTCCATACCACATTCAGTTAAATCAAATTGTTATATATTTCTCCCTTTGAGTAAATTCCTCTCCCTATGACCTCTGCTCATTCATCCTAGAATCTATCCTCTAACCACACAGAACCACCTAATTGCATTTTTATGTTTGGATCATATTTAATTAAAGCTACTTTTTAAAAATCACATCTGATCAAAATTTTCTAGCAATTTCCATTTGCCCAAAGAGTAACTTTCAACTTTCCCTACCTACCACTGAGAGACCTTTGTGACTCAACCTCAACTTATCTATTTTGCTGTGTATCCTATTTTAATATTTGTAGTGTAAACCCTGGGTTAATCAGCTCAGTCTTCTTTCCATTCTTCTGTTGCACTTCGTTTATTCACACACTTCTCCACTTCTGCTTCTCCTTCAGTTGGCCTAGCCCTTCTCTTCCTCTCTGTGTCCTAAAGGTGTGAGGGTCCCTCAGATGTCGTTTCTCCATGAAAAAGCTCCTTAGTTTCTATTGCTCTTTTCCTTTCTAATCTTCTGTAGAAAACTTTCCCCACCGGCCAACTTTATCCAATTCCAATCTTTTGATGCTCTCTGCTAGCTTTAAGACTCATGCTTTTCTTCTCCTTCTAGTGTATCTATATGTCTAATTGCATACGGTCTGATATTTTTCTAACTTCTGTAATAACTGAAGTTAGAAGATAGCTTATATAAAGTATTTTTGGGGGGTGTTACACTTGGATTTGTTTTCATTTAACAATTTCATATTTGTGAGCCTAGTTGCCCAAATAACACAATAAGCTTTATAAATGTAATACTTCTGTCTTATATTCCCTTTGTAGTTCAGTGTTACCTAAAATTCTTATAAAGTATGTGCTCAAGTGTGAAATGACCAGATAGTCAGTAATTACCTACTGCATTGCACACTTGGTTCTATACTGGTTATTGTAAAGAATACAAAGATAAGGCACGGACCTTTTCCTCAAGGAACATGATGTTGGGAATAAATTGTTTTCCCAAAGATGTTATCCTCTTATCAGAAAACCTGATAAAATTGTACTCCAGTGTGTTTAAAGAGAGAAGAGTTTGTTTAGTTCATTTTTACCACATGTATGTCTATCTAGTTATGAAGTCAAATCAAAGATAATTATGAAAGAAAATTTTATTTGCAACTTCTAGAAGGTCACAGTGTCACTGTCCTAGTAGACCTTGGCCCCTCACAGAATCCGTTTTTTTTGTTAGAAGTATTTTTTTTCTTAATTCTAACCTTCTGTACAGTTCTTAGAACTGATTTATCTTGCAAAAGCCCATGTAAGTCAGCAGGCTTATCTTGAATATTTAGGCCAATATAATATTTATTTCAAACTAGAAGCTAACAGTAATTTCTGCAAACCATCTGGAAGGACAGTTTATCAGATTACATACTCTCTCCTCCCAACTTGTCCCAGATAACAAGCAGTCTGCTGAACGAAGATTATCCCTGTACTTCCCAGAGGAGCCATATTGGACACAAACTCCTAAATGAGTTGATAAAGCAAAGTTTGGCTTGGCAGTTTCACCAAAGATTAACAACATTTACATGTGTAACTATTGAAACAGAGGACTGTTTAGGCTATTGTTTCTGTTTATTTGTTAGTCTTTTAACTTGCTGATTTCACAGAAAGTCAAATGTATAAGTCATGGGTTTTACAGTCTGTTTTCCTTAAGTCAGTGTTTTGGTACTGTGTTATTGGAGAGCACCAGTGGCTGCAATGTGAAATGCCTCTGAGAATGTAGTATTTAGACAAGCTCACTGAGTCATGACGTCTGTCTATAAAGGTTATTTTTCTGAATGTGATCAGAAAGGAGCATGTTGCAGAGGTTTTTTTAAGCTACAAATGGCATCCAATTTTTAGAAAAACTAGACAGTGCACTTACATAGGATGGTTTTGTTCGGAGGAAGGTTTCGTTCAGTGAATACAGAATCAGCTATTTCTGGTACAGAATTTTTGGAAGAATTATACCAGAAATTAAACAACTGGAAAAATAATTCATCTTTCAGTAGATTGGACTAAATTATGTTGGCATTTAAGAGAATTAAGCCTCAAGGACTGCACTTTAAAAACACATTTTGAAAAGTGGCTAGAGATGGTTTGAATGACTCACCAAGCTGGACTTGCCTCCTGCTGGATAATTACCTGATCCTTGCTTAACAATTTCTACTAAAACTTAAGATGGTTTGAATCTGCTTTGCATCTTATGCACAATAACAATTGTGATACATTACCATCTTGGCCCGTGATTAGATTCATGTCTGTCCCAGAATACTTTCTGTGCCACTGTAGATTACTCAAGAATAGAGATGCTGGAAAGAATAAATACAGTAATGTCATCTTTTATTAGTTTTCCTAGAAGGTAAAGTAGAACAGGTGCATGTGTACTTATTTCCTCTGGAGGCTTTTATTTACAATTTTATTTAGAAGAGTAAAGTTGTGGTCAGGTTTTGTACTCTGGTCGTAGAAGTTCAGTTTACTCCAAATTTCAAGAGAGTATTCTTCCTGAATCAGAAAGTTTGTTTTGTGTAGCAGGGATAATTTTTGTAATCAAAATACAGTTGACATAAAATATTACGTTAGTTTCAGGTGTACTACATAATAATTTGACATCGAAATGGTCACCATAATAAGTCTAGTTACCATGTGTCCCCATACAAAGTTATTGCAGTATCACTGACCACATTTCTTATGCTGTATATTACATCCTCATGACTTCTTTGTTATGTAACTACAGGTTTGTACCTCTTAATCCTCTTCACCTATTTTGCCAGCACCCCTCCCTTCTGGAAACCACCTGTTTGTTCTCTATATCTTTGAGTCTATTTTCATTTTGTTTTGTTTTTTAGATCTTCATATAAGTGAGATCATGCAGTATTTATCTTTGACTTATTTTGCTTAGCATAGTACCCTTTAGATCCATCAGTGTTGTTGCAGATGGCCAGATTTCTTTTTTATGGCTGAGCAATATTCCATTGCATCTATATACCACATTTTCTTTATCCATTCATCTATCAGTGGGTACTTAGGTTGCTTCCATATCTTGGCTACTGTAAATAAGGCTGCAATGAACGTTGGAGTGCATATACATTGTTAAATTAGTGTTTTTCTTCTCTTTGAGTAAAATACCCAGGGTGAAATTCCTGGATCATATGGAGGTTCTATTTTTAATTTTTTGATGAAATGTCACACCGTTTTCTATAGTAACTAACAGGTATAAATTTAATTTAGATATAGAATTTAAATCCTTGTAAATCTGTAAGAGGTTGGGCATAGAATGTTATTTGGCTTTCTAAAGATATCTTAATTCCTTATTTATTCATTTATTCACTTATTCAACAAATATGTATTGAACAGTTACTATATAAAAGGTACTTTAGTAGGTACTAGTGAACAGAAGTGAAAATTAGGACCTCTGCACTTGAGGAGCTCTCAAGAAGACCTACATCTTTCATAGCAGATGAGAATGCAAGATGAGAAATATGCCATGTGTTATTAGAACACAGAATGAAAAGAGAAAGGAATGAGTATTTTCTGGAGGTTGGGTATATGTGGATGGGGCATTTCAACATAGTAAACATGTCTTTGGGAAAATGTCAGTGTCAGAACAGAGGGTGACTTGAAATGTGCTTCATCTCATCATATAGTGGACTCTAATGAAAATAACTAAAGCCCCTTCTATTTTATAATGTTTTACTGCTCTAAAGTACTTCATAAACACCTCCTTATTTGATCCTCATGCAAATGAGTGAGATGGATGTGATGGTCAAATGAATGCAAGCTGATAAGCTTTTATGCAAGAGAAGTAGACCCTCTGTGTGGAAGTTCAGGTTACAAGGGTGATGTGGTTATGACCGTCACTGGGGCTACTTTGTGTTGATGAGCCCAGTGTAGGAAACAGTCAGGACTGAATAACTCCTTTAACTAGGAACTAATGTAAATTATTATTTTCTCTCTTCATCACACTGACTATGATTTGTTTAGTATTTAATTCTAGGAGTTATTTGTTGACTCACAGACTCAGAAGAGAAAAGTGGGTGCAATTGTTGAAACTATGATGCTAATTTCTGACAAGTCGTGTTCTGTCCAATGTGTACTCTGCTGCATTCTTGTGAAAGAGAATTGGAAAGGAGATTGATTCTCTTCCCTCTTCCTAGGGAGAGTGGGTTCTTCCTAACCTTGGAAGGAAAAATCAGTGTGGAATGTGTGTTATTTGTTTTCCTTCAAAAATACATAACTGGGAAGAAGAGAATACCATGTAATTTTGCTAATCACATGCTCTTCTAAGTAAACAAAGAATATTTTAGGATAGATTTTATTTAAAATCATCACCTTTCATAATTATTTCATTCTGCATCATAATTTCCTAATTAGGCAATGTAATTATAGGTTGAAAATCCTATAATCATATGTATTTAGGTTAATTATGTTAACCATTAATTACTTTGAACTACTGAAATGGTAACCTGTGCAAATGAATTGCTTGTAGAGAAGCAAACCAAGTTTTAAAAATTGTACCATATATAGTCATACTTCAGAGATACTGCAGGTTTGACTCTGGACTACTGCAGTAAAGCAAATATCACAATAAAATAAATCACACTAATCTTTTGGTTGCCCAGTGCATATAATGTTTATGTTTACACTATACTGTTGTCAGTTAAAGTTGCAATATCATTATGTAGAAAAATGTGCATGTCTTAATTAAAAAATACTTTCTTGCTAAATAAAAATGATAACCATCACCTGAGCCTTCAGTGAGTGATAATCTTTTTGTTGGTGGACAGTCTTTGCCACTATGTTGATGGCTGATCAGGGTGGTGGTTGCTGAATATTGGGGTGGCTGTGCCAATTTCTTAAAATAAGACAACACTGAGGCTCGCCGCATCTATTGATGCTTCCTTTCATAAACGATTTCTCTGTTGCACGCAGTGCTGTTTGATAGCATTTTACCTACAGTAGAATCTTTTCAAAACTGGAATCAGTCCTCTCAAACCCCTGCCACTGCTTTAATGACTAAATTTATGTAATATTCTAAATCCTTTATAGTCATGTCAGCAATCTTCACAGCATCTTCACCAGAAGAGATTCCATCTCAGGAAATCACTTTCTTGGCTCATCTTATAGAATAACTCCTCAGGCATTACAGTTTTATCAGGAGGTTGCAGCAATTCAATCACATCTTCTGGCTCCAAGAGAATTCTAGTTCTCTTGCTGTTTCCACCACATCTGTAGTTACTTCCTCCACGAAAGTCTTGAACCCCTCAGAGTCATCCATGAGGGTTGAAACCAGCTTCTTCCAAACCCCTGTTAATGTTGATATTTTTACTTTTTTCCACAAATGTTCTTAACGGCATCTAAAGTGGTGATTTTTTTTTTTCCAGAAGAGTTTTCAATTCACTGCCCAGATTCATCAGAAGAATCCTCATCTATAGCAGCTATAGCCTTATGAAACGTATTTTGTAAATATTAAGACTTGAAATATTACTCCTTGATCCACAGACTGTAGAATGAATGATGTGTTAGCAGGCATGAAAACGACATGACTCTCACTGTACATCTCCATCAGAGCTCTTGGGTGACCAGGTGCATTGTCCATGAGCAGTAATATTTTGAAAGGCATCTTTCTTTTCTTCTGAGCAGTAGATCTCAACACTGGCCTTAAAATAGTCAGTTAACCATGTTGTAAACAGACATGCTGTCATCCAGGCTTTATTGTTCCATTTATAATGAATGGGCAGAGTATATTTGGCATAGTTCTTAAGGGTCCTAGGATTTTGAGGAAGGTCAATGAGCATTAGCTTCAACTTAGATCACCAGCTGTATTAGCCCCTAACAAGAGAGTCAGCCTGTCCTTTGAAGCTTTGAAGCCCAGCATTAACTTTTCTTCTCGACCTATAAAAGTCCTAGATGGCATTTGCTTCCAATATAAGGCTGTTATGTCTACACTGAAAATTTGTCATTTGGTGTAGCTACTCTCTTTAATTATCTTGGCCAGATCTTCTGGATAGTTTATTGCAATTTCTACATCAATTTTAGCTGCTTCACCTTGCACTTTGATGTTACGGAGATGGCTTGTTTACTTAAACCTCATGAACCAACCTCTGCTAGCTTCAAACTTTTCTTCTGCAGCTTCCTCACCTCTCTCAGCCTTCATAAAATTGAAGAGAGTGAGGGCCTGGCTCTGCATTAGGATTCATCTTAAAGAGAATGTTGTGGCTTGTTTGATCTTCTATCCAGACCAGTCAAACTTTCTCCATATCAGCAATTTTCTTATCATTAATATGTTCATTAGAATAGCACTTTTCTTTTTTTTCAGAATTTTTTCTTCATATTCACAACTTTGCTGCTTAGTGCAGGAGGCCTAGCTTCTGTCCTAGCTCAGCTTTTGACACGCCTTCCTCACTGAGCTTAATTCTAGGTTTGATTTAAAGTGAGAGATATGTGACTCTTCCTTTCACTTGAACACTTGGAGGCCAGGGTAGGGCTATTAATGGGCCTAATTTTAGTATTGTATCTCAGGGAATAGGGAGGCCTTACGAGTGGGAGAGGTGAAGGAAGGGTTGGTGGAGCAATTAGAACACAAACAATATTTGTGGATTAAGTTCACTGTCGTATATGGGCATGGTTACAATTATAATAGTAGCATCAAATATCACTGATTACAGATTACCACAATAGATTTAATAATAATGAAAACATTTGAAATATTTAATTACCAAAATATGACACAGACAGGCAACAAGCAAATGCTGGAAAAATGGTGCCAATAGATTTGCTTGCTACAGGGTTACCATAACCTTCAACTTGTAAAAAAAAAAAAGCAGTATCTATGAAGCAAAATAGAGCTCAGTGCAACAAAATGAGATATGCCTGTGATAGAAACAAAGAAAAGTCTAACATTGCACTGATTAAGATCCTGCATAAAATTCATTAAGTCAAAGAAAATAGCAGTTAACTTTTCAATATTTGAACAAATTCAATTAGCATTTCTTTAATATTGATTTCAAGATGCTGACAGAAATATGTTTAGATAAATTTATAATTTATATCTATCCATGGAACAGCAATAAGTGCCTTGAGGATGAATTAAGTATCATATATGTTATAGCTAAATAGTGACTGTTTCCTGGAAAACACAGTGAAGAAAAACTAACATTCACAAATTGTGTTTCTTTTGCATAAATAAACCTGGCATCATTTGCTTAATTAAAAGTGTCTTTGCCTTTGGTAAGTGAAAAGATGTTAGCATTTACATAGTAATATATGAATTTCATGAAGCCATTATCTGTACAGGTTCTGTTTGTGCCTAAAATGGATACTAGGTCTTTTATCGGAATCAGCAAAGAAGATGGTATCCTCCTCTATTCTAAGAACACGACCTTATTATTTATATTCTAGGACTGTTCTTTAAATTTTTCTTAAAATGTTAGTCAATTGCTAAGGGTGGGGTAGGAGGAACTAAATACTAATTAAGACAAACATGCATTTCTAATTTGGAGCAGACTTCACGCAGTCAGATGGATAGCACTAAATTCATTTTACAATGTAACTTATGTAGTTCTGGGGGACTACATTTTGTTTCTAATATATTACAGTGGAAACAAAGTTGAAGATAGGTATAAAAGGTAATTTAACTATTTTATAACACAAGTGAATATTTGCTTGATAATTACATATGTAAAAATTGATACTAGTTTAGGTATCACTTCCAGTTCTGTACTATAGAATTTCAGGGACTCAACTGTCAGCTTTTTCAAACACTTGAATAGCTACGAATGTGATTATGCAAAATTCACCATGTACTTAGACCCTTACTACTCAAATTGTATTCCACCATCCATTACTGTTGGTGCCACGTAAAGCTTGTTAGAAATGCATAAGTGCAGGCTCCACCTGAGAACTGCTGGATCAGAATCTGAATTTTAACACGGTCCCCAGGTGATTCGTGTGCTTGTTAAAGTTTGTATAGGGCTGCTCTAGACCACGTGAACTGCCTTTTAGTCAACAAAAAAGAACACCAAAGTCATCACCTACTTAATGACCGTATTTTTGTGAGCCCTGGAACCACACATTCAAGCTCAGCTAAGCCAGTGGAGGTGTGTTGATCCTGTATGATTGTGGTTGACTCACAGACCTTGCTGTACTACGGACACTCGTCCTTTGGCAGTTTTAGACATTGCCAGTGTCTCTGATTTGCCTACCTATTCGTGGAACTCTTCATTGACCAGACATCCTTATTTTCTATGTAATCACATTTAAAATGTTTTCTTATGATGCAGGTTTTTGAAGTTTTAAAAAGTCCCTTTCTGCCCTTAGATCATAGAGATATTCTCTAATTTTTTCTGTTACAAATACAGTTTTATCTTTTACTTTCAGTATTTAGTCCATCTGTAGTATGCATTACTTGTTGTGTTAGGTAGAAATACAGTTTTATTTTTCTCACACAGTGAATTAGTTTCCAAACTTTATTTTCTAAAAACTTTTCTTTTTTCAATTAATTTGTGGTGCCAATTTTATTGTAAATTAGGAGTCTTCTCTGAGTTCTCTATTTTGTACCATTGATCCATTGTTGTGTTTCTCAGGCAACATCACAATAGTATATATTTTTTTCACTCTGAGCTATGTCTTTGTGGTATGTATGGCTAAATATTTGGGAGGGCAAGTCCCAACATTTAATCCTCTTTTAAAAGCTGACAGCTATCCATCATCCCTTATTATGCCACACACACATACATACTCTGTCTCACACACACACACACACACATTCACTCACACACATACAGATGTGCACGTGCATACACACACACACACTCCATATAGAGTATGTTTACTGATTTTCTCAAATATTCAGATGCAACCTGTATTGGGGTTTCATTGACTTTACAAATTAATTAGGGGGAAACCTGATATAAAAATCTATTCAGATAATCCTTTTTGTCTTTATTTTCCAATTTAAAGTTTTATTCACAGAAGCCATTTAGGCTCTTGGCCAAGAAAATTCCTCATAATTCTGTGCCTATTGTAAAATAAACATTTTAAAAAGTTACTTTTCTCATTTGTTATTGCTGATAGAAAAAAATACTATTGGTTTTCATAAGTTAACTTAGTTTTCATTAACTCATTTACTTGGTACGTTTTACAGCTATCTTTTCCAAGCTGCATTAATTAGTGCAGCTAACATTTATTGAGAGTCTACTTTGTGCCAGGCACTCTTCTAGCCACTTGCAGTAGATCAGGTAACAGAATGTTCCCTTGGAAATTGTATTCTGTCTGTATCCCTTGGAATTGTAACATCATGAGGACAGATAGACCAGCGATAAACAATAATAAGTAAATGATGTATTATAATAGAAGTGGAACATGCCAGTGAAAAGAAAATCAGGGCAAAGGGGACTAGGGATGTGGGAAAGTGTTTGCAGTCATATTAGGAAGTTCAGGATAGACTGGGCTGAATAGATGACACTGAACAAAGATTTCAAGGAGGGGAGTGAATCTGACATGGGGAAGAGCCTTCCAGCAGGAGGATCAGACAGTGCAAAGGCCTGCTGGCTTTTGCCATCACAGTTGCATTTTGGCAACTATGCTGGGAATAGGTTCAAAGGCAAAAGAGAAGGGGCAGGGCTACCAGTGAGGAGGCGATTTCAGTAATCCACATGAAAGACGCTGGCTTTGACCAGGCCAGTACCAGTGGAGATGATGAGAAATAACTAGATTTGGGATATATTTTGAAAATTTGACAGTTTTTTTTTTTTTTAAACAAGATGCTTGTACCAAGTCTTTCTGAAGCCTTAAGCTGATTTATTTTTAGGTATCTCTTTTCACTTTCTCATTCCACAAGCACAAATACAGTTTAATTAACTAGATTATTAAAATAACAAGCAGCACAGTATGAAACCAGCTTTGGAACAAACCCAACCGATGTAAGTTTGTGTATGACTCAAGACAAATATATGTATCTGCATAATGCAAAGTTACCTTCCAGTGGGAGTATGTGTGCCCTGGGCAACAGCCAGAGTGTTTTACAGAAGAGAAGGAGAACATTGCTTAACCTAACGAATAAGCTAATTGGGGATCCATTTAGACAGTTCCCCATTCTCTGCTGGCCTATGTATGTGCACTATGTATATATGTTTTATGTATGTATGCATGTATGTAGATTCTACATAGTTCCAGGAAGAATTTAAGACAGTTTTCTAAACATGGAAGGCATGACAAGGTAAAATATAATTTGAAGTGAGTAGTTGAGGAAAGCAGACAAAAAGGGAAATGGAATCAGGAAAGATAACAAAGAGATAGGCAAGAAGACTGTTTATTTACTACAGATGAGTTATCTTTTTCTGGTTTTTAAGGAGGTTAAACTATCAACCTTCAAAATTCTTTAGCCTTGTCCCATAGATAAATAATAAACTAGGTTTTTGGGTTATTTGACTTTGATATTTTTCTTTTAGAAATATATCTTAACTATATGCTATAGGATTTAGTTGAGGGTTAATATAAAATAGGAAGCTATTTAGAGAGCTATATATAGACACAGATATGTGGCATGAATAATCTATATTAAATTGTATAGTGATATCTGTAAAAATGCATGTTTCCCTTCAAAGTACACACTTTGGTCTTTCGATGCTGAATTGCAGTTCTGACTTCAAAGAACAGCGTGTACTCTGTAGCTTGTTTTCCTCTTTGCTTTGACTTCTAGGAAGCTTAGGGGTGACTGTGGAGGATTTTCTTAATTTGTTTTTTCTGGCATGATATGAAAATCTTCACTTTCAGGCCATCATGTTATTTGATTCATTTGTTTTAGTGTTTCAAATAATTTTGTTTTATTTTACTTGTGATATAGCTACTTCGAATCCTTTTTGGAAGCACTGTGTGTTTGTGTGTGTGTGTAAGTTTATTGATTTGTAACTCCTTGTAATTAGAAATCTATCTTCAGCAAAATACATAGATATTTCTTTTAAGGTTGCAGGAGGCAAAGCTAGCACAGACCTAGGGAATAGGAACCTGGTGAGTGATCAGACTATCTGTTACCCATGTTCCTCTCAGCAGATCTATTTCCTTTTTCTTTTGTACTGTGACTGGCTTCCTCTGCTTCCTCATTTCCCACGCTGGATGGAAGAGGGTCATCTCAGTTCCTCAGGCCTGTGGTGTGTAGGTCAAGTCACCTGAGGGAGCTGACCTCAGCCTCTCTCTCCCTCTCTCCTGCCCTCCCTCTTTCCTGCCCTCCCTCTCTTTCCTTCCCCTTCTCTCTGAAAGAAGCCAGCTAGGCCCAGCTTTGGTCAGGAGACCACTCTGGAACCCATCAGCTCTGCTTAGTGAATGAAATCATCTGACTGCAGTCCTTCCGCTGTTCCACAAGACAAGGGCTCACACCTTCAGGCTTTCTCACAGATGAAAAGAAATCCCCATGGTTTAAAGGCTGAATAAAAAAACCAAAACCCAAGCAAATTATGCTAATGTAACTAAAAACAAACAAAAACATGAATGCTGTTGCATGTGATACAACTGCTTGAAACTGCAAAATGGAGCCTTGCTTGTTTAACCAAATATTTGCATATTTACATGATTTGAAGGTCTGTATATATACACACACATTTATACATATATACACATGTGCATATATATAAATGTAAATATAAACCAAAGAATTTGCATTTTAAAAAGTTACATAAAATAAGAATTTAGTAAAGAAATAGTTATGAAGCATCTACTGTGTTCCAGACAGTGTCTAAGCTTCTAGATTCTGGGGCTATAGCAGTGAATAAAACAGACAGTATTGTTCATGACTGTTGAGGAGTAAGTATTTTCCTATCTATCTGTATATTTAGCTATGTAGAAAGATAGACAGGGAACTTAGTATCTCTTTAAGAAGAGTTTAAGGTAGAATATATGTTTATGTACATGACACCCTTAAACATCATATATGTGCACACACATTCTTGTTTGCTTTGATGTCCTCTATAAAAGTAGGTCAGGCAAAAGTATTGAAGAACTAATGGCACCTCCTTTTACTTTCAAAATTCCTGAGGCTTGTGCAAGATCATTTCTCAATTTGTGTTATTACAAATATTCATTAATATCAGATAATTAACACAATGGAAACGACGTGAAGGTTGGATTTATGTTCGCTAGTGGAAAAGTGGCGTTGTCATAGTCCTTAGTCCTGCTGGGCCCCTGAAATAGCCCAGATGCTCAGTCATCCTTCAAAGGCTGCAGCCCCCTGAGGTCAAGGCTTTGGCCTCCTCCTTAGGCGCCAGAGCCGCAGAGGAGACAATCCAGATGCAGTCTGCTTTGGGGAGCAGAGCCTAGAATTCCTCTATAGGAGGAACCCAAGGGATTTATGAAAAAGGAGGGTAAGTAAGTATATAAATTTATGAAGGTCTGCTCAGGGACAAATCAAGGAATGACACTAACATCTTTAGTTTGGATACTGGCCTTAACTGTAATAGGCAAGATGGTCAATTTGCTTGGTGATACTGTAATATATTGTTCTTGGAGACAATAAGGTACTGCATTCATAAAAAATAAATAATTATATATATACATACATATTTTATTTCTCATTTCAAGACAAAAATACCATGATTACATTGATCGTACATTTGATTTTTTAAAAAATAACATTAAAATTTTAGCAAATTAATTTTAAATAGTTAATATTTATTATCAATGAAGGGGAATTGGTATGGAGGATTAAAGCCCTCAATAGGTGTTTTTGTCTCCCTAACACTGGACTGCGTGGTACAAATTTAATGATTGACTTACTGAGACACAATCTCAAGTTTCTATTTAAAAGTTATTTTTATCCTTCTTTAGAATTGTGGTGTCTTACAAATGTAACTTTTTCCTTTGAAACTTCTGCCCAAGCATTCTAAGTATTCCACATATGAAATAAAAACTAAGGAACGCATACACCACAGGGAGGGAGACACATATCAGGTTGACAAATCTGGTCACCAAACTAGATTCATGAGGTTCATTATTTACTTTCAGTCTGGTATGTGCTATGGGCTAACTGAATAAATGTTCCATTCAGGTGGGTTAATAGCATTAATTTAGACAGCCACTTTATTTAGGTTTCATAAGTCACGCTGCCTTGCTTGTAAGATGGTGAGGTCTTGACACATGGGTCGCTTTGAATTCCATCCTTTTTGATACCTCTTGTCACCAGAAGACTCTCTCTCTTTCCTGTCTGTTGAATTATCCTCGATCTCTGGTTAATATAATTTTTTTTTGAAACTTAACAGAGCACTTCTGCAAAGAGGAAAGAATCTTACCTGATTTGCTTGGGAAGTAATATACCTTCTGACAGTAAAACTCCTATACTAGTCAGGATTGGTTGTTTCATTTGTTGGGAATGACATTTAATTCAGATCATTTTCCATGCAGTAGTGAATGTGAAACTGAGTAATGGAGATTTTCCCTAATAGGTTGGGGTGTAATACCTTGGATAGTGGGCACACTGACAAAATCTAATAAAGTAAGAACTTCCAGGCAAGGAACATTTAAAAGGTAAGGGGCCTTCTGAAAGCAAGGCTGAGGCTGTAACTCAACACCACTGGCACTAATGGGTGGACTAAATATCTAAGTCAATCAGAATCTAGTCCCAAGGGTAGCATTGAAAGGAACAGGTAGGAATTCACCACAGATTTCTTTAAGACAAAAATGGCGTTTCCTGTCAAAGTCAATTTAATTCAAGCAGGAAAATAGTCCAGCTGGTATTTTTATTTATTTTGAAATTATGGGAAGATTGACTTTTTTCTTGTTACTCCCTCATAGTAAGCAGGCCCTTAATGCTCCTTTTTAAATCTTAGTAAACACACATTAAGAGCTTGAGGAAATTCAAAGTTTGTTTGTAGTATCTCTCTATTTTGTCCCTTGTGAATGAAACAATAGTACTTCTGGAAGATGGGGAGAAAATTTCGATGAACTTTATCGGTGTTGATTTTTGAATGAAACTTCCGACAGTAGAGCTTTTGTAATCTCAAACGCAGTGTAAGTTATGGTTTGCGTCTCCCAGTCACATATTCCATTGTTGTCTGTTCATGAGTAGCCTTGAACTCCTTCCTCCAGAAAGAAGCCTCTCTGGATAGACATTTTATTGAGCTCATTGTGTAGGCAGAATCTCAGGCTGCGTTGTAATATGCAGTACCACCCAAGTCTTGTGTCCACAGTTTGCTGTCATGTTCCTTAGCAATTAATTTTGAATGCAGCATGTGGGGCATTTTGATGTGATGAGCTGTAACAAAGCTGCTATGTTTGCTATGATGCAGTGAGTGATGGAAGATACAGGCCCAATAAAACTGCTTGTATATCATTTTAAATGAAGAAGTAAGGAATGGGGGTGGATGGTCGATTTGTCAGTCCTGCTACAGTCTCCATAAGTGACAGTGAAATAAATTCCGTCTATGCAGGAAAGTCTTTAAGTCCATCAGGAGTACCAATTCTTAGGCTTCTTCATCAGTTTCCCTCTGTGCCCCGCTCGCCTTTCCACTCACCGCCACCCAAGTTGCACATGGAGCTCCCTGTTTCTCCTTGACTTCCTTTTGACCCTTCATTAATTTCTGGGGAAGGTAAAGATCCATGTAAAAGGTAAGAATTGTTCCCGACTCCTCTACAGGAATGCAACATCTTTGCTCTCCTAAGCTCCTCCTGTCAGTCTCCTGCCCTTCTCTCACTTAAAACCCAAATCAGGGATCCTTTAGACCTCCCTCTTTTCAGTCTTGAGCACCTGCAATGTTCCAGATTCAGAATCATATCACATCCACCCTTGCTTTAGGATCAGAAGCAAACAAGTGACTTAGGGACTAGAAAAAAAAAAGAGACCCTGGAACCTTTGCTTCTAGGTTTGGGAGCAGGTTGAGAATCTGAACTGGCAAAGATCAAGGCATAGACAGGATTTCCCAAGAAGAGCAAATCTGAGTTGGGAAAGTATGACTAGACAGAGAAGGCAAGCAGGTTTTCCAAATCCAGGAGGTTAGAGGGGAAGAACTAGAGCCAAGGATAGATCTGTCTCTGTATCATCCTATCTATGGATGAAGAAATCTGTCTCTCAATGATATGACATGCAATGATAAAGACATGCAAGAAAATAATTATTAATGTTTCCCAAGAGAAACAGCATGATGTCTTTCAAATGTACATCATCCCCACCCACTTAGAGCTAGCGCTTCTGACATCTGCTGGTGAGCTCCTCTGCCCTCATCAGGGCCCTGGTCTCCTCTTACTTCCTGAGCATCTTGAGATGCATCTCCTATTCTCTGCTAACCATGAGGCTATGTGTGTGGAACGTCTTAGGATTTAACTCTGTTTAAGAAGAAAACAAAAGAGAGATCCTGTAATCTTGATGTCTTCAAGAACTTGGGTGTGACATTCTCCAGGAGCATCCATGTTGCTGCAAATGGCATTATGTTGTCAGTTTTTATGGCTGAGTAGTATTCCATTGTATAAATATACCACCTCTTCTTTATCCAGTCACCTGTTGATGGACATTTAGGCTGTTTCCATGTTTTGGCTATTGTAAATAGTGCTGCTATGAACACTGGGGTGCAGGTGTCATCCTGAAGTAGATTTCCTTCTGGATACAAGCCCAGGAGTGGGATTCCTGGGTCATATGGTAAGTCTATTCCTAGTCTTTTGAGGAATCTCCACACTGTTTTCCATAGTGGCTGCACCAAACTGCATTCCCACCAGCAGTGTAGGAGGGTTCCCCTTTCTCCACAGCCTCTCCAGCATTTGTCATTTGTGGATTTTTGAATGACGGCCATTCTGACTGGTGTGAGGTGATACCTCATTGTAGGTCATTCTAAGTGAAGTAAGCCAGAAAGAGGAAGAAAAATACCATATGAGATCGCTCATATGTGGAATCTAAAAAACAAAAACAAACAAACAAACAAAAACAAAGTGTAAATACAGGACAGAAATAGACTCACAGACAGAGAATACAGACTTGTGGTTACCAGGGGGGAGGAGGGTGGGAAGGGATAGACTGGGATTTCAAAATTGCAGAATAGATAAATAAGATTACACTGTATAGCACAGGGAAATATACACAAAATGTTATGATAACTCACAGAGAAAAAAATGTGCCAATGAGTGTGTGTATGTCCATGAATGACTGAAAAATTGTGTTGAACACTGGAATTTGACACATTGTAAAATGATTATAAATCAATAAAAAATGTTAAAAAAAAAAAAAAAAAGAACTTGGGTGTGGTGACCACCAGCCTCTGGGAGGAGAGCTCTCACTCCCTGCCGTCCTTCAGTGAAGTAATTCAAATCAGTCTTAGTTCCCATTCTGAGTCTGAGGTCTCTTAGTTTCCTCAGTATTACCTGTCTTTACACCCACCCCACTGTAAAAAGTATTTGAGGAAAACTAACCATCGAAAATGCCCTAGTCCTAGCATATTTCCACTGAGGAAAAACAAAAAGAAGGATGAGAGGAAGAAAGAAAAGAAGGAGGGAGAGAGGGAGACAGAACAATCATGTAAGAACAGGTCCATTGTACTGACTGCTGAGCCAGCGATCTTTAAGTACATTATCTTCTTTGAGTCTTTGCAGATTCCTAAGGTGGTTATGATTATCTCTGCTTAACAGATGAGGAAAGAAAGACTTAGAGAAATTAAGAAATTTTCTTAAGATCACAGACAATAGGACCAAAGGGAAGAGGAGGAGGAATAGGGTCAGGAAGTAGCTGTTCGTCAGAGTACGCCGTCCAAAACTGGTCTTTGCCAACAATTTTCAAAGGTTATGTAATTCTTGGAAGACTTATGAAAAGATAGTAGAGGAAGCTGAATGAACTCAAGCCTCGCCCTCCGGCCCCTTCCCCTCAGTAGTCACAGGCACAGAGGGAAGGTGTGTGGAGGAGGCTCTAGCACTGCTGTCAGGGCGCAAAGGGAAGACAAGTGACTTCGGCTCCAGCATCTGGCGCTTGTTAGCTGTGAGGCCTGTGAGAAGAGAACTTTTATCCAGCTAATGAACGTGTGTGAGGAACAGTGACTGCTGTTAGGCTTAGCTTCCTAATTTGCTGGGCTCCGTGTTCAAAAGGTATTAAGAATTTCGAGACAGTGATAGCGGAGTTTTAAACCAAGTGCAGCTCTCTGAACACAGGGCCCTGTGTAACTTTGCATGCACGACCATGAAGCTGGCCCGGGTGCAGGAGGTTCTGGTAAGACAGTCTCTGCTCGGGAGCTGAGAACGGCTCCCCAGTTCTTTTTACAGCCAGATGACAGAGCCCTTGACAATGTGTGATTCCATCCTTTCACAACACCCCTCTCGTCCCTCTTCGCTACTCCGTGAGGAAGGGGTTGCCACCAGCCGCTGGCCTTTGGGCCTTGGCCTGCCTTATTTCATCTGCCCTCCTTTTGGTAGCGTATCTCAAATTTCATTTTCTTTATACATTTTTGACAAAACCAGGCAGTTTGATCATTTTCCCTCCTATTTCATGGTGTTTGTCTCTATTATAGGCTAGTCCCTGATAGTGTTTCACTTAGCAGTTTGTTTCACTTATTGTGTCTCTGATTATTTAATGTATGAACATGTATATCCCCCAAATGGCTTTTATTTCCTCCAGGCTGGGATTCCACCAAGTATCTAGTGCCAGGGGAATGCGGCTAAGGGAGGAAGGGACAGAGGGGCTGGGCTTCCTCCTTCACATCTCAACAGGCTTTGGGGAAGTCAGGAAATGCCAGTGTGTGCAAGTCCCCGTGGCAGTGCCCTGACCTGTGTCGCACTGAAGTAATTCTGAGTGGCCTCACACAGGAGTGGGCTGATTTCCCCAGAGCTGTGCGGCTCAGTGCAGCCCACTGTGAAAACACAGAAGAGGCCTGTGAGGGATAATTGTTTTCTGACAGATTTATAGTTCCGCTTAATCAAATGTCACTGTTAAGAGCAGATGGAAAGCTGTGAACCAGACCAGCAAAGAGAAATATGGGCCTCCACCCTCCTTTTCCCCTCTTGTAGAGGACAGGCAAGCTGTGGAGGGAGCCCCAGGGAGGTGGGAACTTGGATAAACTGCTACAGCTCTTTCTTCATATGTAGGGTGATGGCAGGGGCATGGTAATGATGCTACCATGCAGAGTGTATGAATATATGTTTAATACATTAGGCAACAGTGCTGTGCTGCACATTTCCCTGTATTCTTTTCCAGACACCACACACTGCAGGCATTACAATAACTGTTCAGCTGGAGAGCTCCTTATAATTATACACAGTGGAAATCTCTCTGAGCCACTCTTCTGCCTGCTGTATAGTCTACAGGAGGCAAACCTATAATACATTTGGCTCTTCCCATGCATTGTGACAACTTTTGAAAAGGCATCAGGATGATGTTTGCATGCGTTACGGAGCTGGAAGAATGAAAACTCCATTACGAGATCTGAAATGAGGAGGCTGTCTTAACCTGACATCAGTGAGGCCCATTTGACATCACCACTTCCAGCACTCAGGTTGCAAGCACCAGGCAGAATATGCATATGAGAGTGTTGCTTCCTAGTGATGGAGGGGGTGACTCCTCAGACAGAAAGACTTAGAATGCAGCCACATCTGATGCCCAAAGACGTTAAAATATGCTTGCTTTCTTTGTGGACACAAGTGAGTGTTTTGGGCTATTTTAACTGCCGATGACCATAATAGCTTCATGGTGTCTTATTGATCTGAGGTTTTAATATCCTTATCTAATGGAGTGCAGACCACATGAGATGTTTATAACCCCCGTGCCTTCTCCCAGCAGATAGTAATGTGCACTTGGCTGTATGAAATAGGGCTATAATTCCCTCATGGGCTCGCAGAACATCCTAACCTGCGAGTGAAGGTCCCGTGATTTAGTAATGCCATTAGCAAGCTGCGGCGGGATTATCTCTATATATGCAGTTGTACACTTGATTGTTTATTGTCTGCTTTGTTAAAATTTTAATGGTAACGCAGCATCACTTTCCTGCTTCAGTGGCATTTTTTAATTTGCTTTAAAAGGCGAAAGTATCTGTTTAATTCTTTAGAACATCTTTTACTGGTAGCTTTACTGCCTTAAAAGTTCAGATCATAAAATAAAATATCCTCAAAGCTTATGATTTCTTAATAAAATATAAAATCCAAAAGCCAAAGAGTTTGGATAAAAACATTGATATAAAATCTTTAGTGTGATCTTTTAAAGATAATCTTGGTCTGAATTTTCTTTGTACTGCTGTTCTTTTACTAAAGATATATAAGTGAACATTATCCTAAGGAATGTGTATGTGAGAGAGAGAGGAGTGAGATCTCAGTACCAAGTACTAAGATCATCTTTATCTTCAAATGCATTTTTATAATAAAAAGTGGCAAAATAAAGCAACAACAAACTCCTTCTGCTATTTAATTTCTTATTAAAATTAAATATACAAATGGCTTTCATTGTTTTAAATGACGAAGTTGAAGAGTCTAGCTTAGTTCTTACAAAGTCCTTTTAAACGTAATTCTTTTCTCAATATTTTATTTGTTTATCCATAAACAAAACAAAAAACTGAGATACACTCTGTGTGTGCAGTTTCCTGTGTACATGAATATGTGTGTGAGCATGCCTGTGTGCATGTCTTGTTTTTGCATGTGCAGAAGCTATTGTGAGTGTTTTTGTGTGTGCAGGATTGTTTGTATTTGTGTGCTGGTGTAGGCACGTGTGTTTGTGTTCATGTGAGCATGTGTGTGTGCATGTGGGTTTGCATACCTGCATGTGTTTGAATATGTGTGTATATAAATAGAAGCAGCTTGTGCAGACCACATATTAAGTGAACTTTCATGTCAACATAAATTCACTGTACACATAATTATGTCTCTAGCATTTTGTTAAATGCATGAGATACAAAAATGAGTGTGATTCTGTTCTGGACCTTGAGAATTTCAGAATGGAACAGGAGAGATGACTTTGCATACAAAGACCAATCAAGCAATGGAAGGCATCTTTTACTAATTTAATGAACAGAGAGCTTAGTTAGCTGAAAGGATGGAATTATACATTCAGAGGAAGGGTAGACAATGGAGGAAGGTGATGATTACGTGCGAGAGAGCCTGGAACCTTGACTAGAATTTTGCCCTTTGGATAAAGAGGGGGAAGGTGGTTTAGGTAAGGGAGTTAGCAAACTGAACAGGAAAATGGAGCTGTGAAAGTACATGCTGTGTTGTAGGAATGGTTATTTAAATGATAGGAGAATAGGGTACATGGAAATAAAGATACCTGTGTGTCTGTTGCCAGATACGGAGATACAGTGGTAAAAAGGTGTACTTAGGGATCAGGTTGCCCGGCTGTGAATCTCAGTTCTTCCATTTACTAGCTGTGTGGTTTTCTGCAAATGACTTAATCTTTCTGAACCTCACTTTCTTTTTCTGACACTAACTGCAGTGACATAATTTACTTCACAGTGACTGGTATATAGTAAATATTTAATAAACCGTACTTATTCCTTTGTACTTGGCCTAGAGATAGTATTAATAGCTAAATGTTACTGAGCTTACTCTGTGATAGACACTGTGCTAAACATACATTGTTCCATTTAATCTTCACAGTAGCCCTTTGACATGGTTACTGTTATTATCTCTTCCTATAGTTGAGGAAACACCTTAAGAAGGTCACAGAGAAAAGCAGGACCACACTCAAATTTGCCTGACTGGAGGCTGGCCATTGTGTCTCCTCCACAGAACAGTGATAGGAGGTAACTACAATGAGTCTGGGGCTCAAATGGTAAAACACTTCAGTGATCAGATAGAGTTTGGGTTTTCTGCCCTCAACAGTAGAAAATTGTGAAATATTTTCCTTGAAGAATTGATAGTATCACTTATTCATTCATTCACTGAACAGCTAATTTAACTCAGTTAGTAAAATGCATATGGCACTATTTTCCTTTTTGAAGACAAAGTTCTCTTACTTGCTATGGTCTGATATTTTTCTGTCACTTGTGTTTTATTAACCTTTGCACTCCAGGCTACTATAAGCCAAACCCTGTGCTAAACATTGAGTAGAAAACAGCAAAAGCGAATGTGGTCTCTGCTGTCATGAAACTGACAGCTTAGGGTTGGGTGTGGGTGTGTGTATCTAATAAGGACACAGTGGTAAAATTGCCACTGTGACAAATGTTACAGTGGTGAGGTCCATGGTGGTGTGAAAGCAGATTATTAGGAGAAATGAACCAGACATGGAGATCAGAAATGTTTTTCTTGAGGAATTGAGGCTTGAACAGAGAGCTTAAAGATGAGTAGGGGTTAGTGGGGTGAAGGGTGGAAAGGGACAGGAACAGCATGCAAAGGCCCTATGAGGAGAGGAAGCACTGTGAGCACAAGGGGCCTAGAGGGGACTGGAGTGTCTGGGGGAAACATATCTGAAGCAGCACTGTCTAATAAAAATATAATCAGACCTAGACATGTAATGGAAATTTTCTAGTAGTCACATTAAAAAAAGTAAAAAGAAGCAGGTAAAATTAATTTTATTAAAGTATTTTAACCCACTATATCCCAGATATTATCATTACAAAATATAGTCCACATAAAAATTATTAATTTAATATTTTACCTTCTTTTTCTTGTACTACATGTTTGAGAACCAGTGTGCGTTTTAAATGTATAGCACATCTCAATTTAGATGCTAAATTTTCATTGGGAAGACTTGTTCTGTATTTAAATTTCATAAAATTTATAGTTGAAAAAAATTACTGCACATATCAAGTTGTTCCAAACATACAAATATTTTCCAATAGTTGGATCAAGTATCTAGTTTTAAATTTAAATTAATTAAAATTTAATAAAATTAAGAACTTAGTTCCTTGGTCACCTTGGTTACATTTCAAATGTTCAATAATCACAAGTGAAACTGGGGCTACTCTGTTGGACAGTATGAAATGGGAGAGTATAAGACCACGTCCAGATCATACAGACCTTCTAAACTTCATGAAGACTTTTGTCAAGGTTGATGGAACACTAAGGAGTGCTAAGCATGGGGTAACATTAATAGATTTGAGTTGAAGAGACTACTCGGCTAGCAGGGGAGAATGACTTGGGGCTGAGCTCGAGGCAAGGAGAAGAGGGTTGACCCATGAAAATGCAACTGACGTAATTTAGGCTGAGGATAAGGGTAAATTGGGCAAGGGTTTTGTTGATAGAAGATAGGAGTTCACGAATTCAAGAGAGATGTAAAGGACAAAATCCACAGGAGTTGATGATGGAGTTGAAACAGAGGAAGACATTGAAAGAGGACCAGGGTTGCTATCTACTGCTGCATTACCGTTGGGTCAAGAATTTAGATAGGGCTCAGTGGGGATGGCTTGTCATTGTTCCATGGTGTCTGGAGTCTCAGCTGGGGAACCTCAAATGACCAGAAGTGATGAATGGAACCACTTGGAAGTTCTTCTTTCTCCCTCTGCAGCCGGACTGGGATGAATCAATGATTTAGTCTCAGCTAGGGCTGTCTACCAGAATGACTAACATGTCCTCTCTGTATAGCTTGGGCTTCCTCATATCATGGCAGCCTTGAGGTTGCTGAAATTCTTAAATGGTAGCTTTCTATTAGCATTCCATCAACTAAGGTAGAGGCTGCATGACTTTTATATTTTAGTCTCAGAAATCATATTCCCTCCCTTCCACTATACTCTGTTAGTTGAAACAGTCACAGGCTTACACAGATTCAGAGATAAGGGACAGAAACCCCACCACTCAATAGGAAGAATTTCAAAGAATTCACAGCCATGTTATAAAACCACCTAAGTGCAATTTGGAACTTTCTCATTTTAAGTTGCCTTTGAGTCATCTAAGAGAGGTGGTTGGATATCCTGGTCTGGAGTTCAGAGAAGTCTAGGATGAGAATATAAGTGTATGAATCATTTGGATTGATATGATAATTAAAGTAGAGATGAGAACCCCTCAGAAGGGGATCTGGGTTGCACACAGTGCCTTGAGGATGTTCATCCAGTTACTGTTCTGAAAAGAAGGGCAAAGATGAAACAGCCAGAGCAGCAGGGAGAAAGTAGAGTGTTACTCCTTGGAAGCCAGGAGAGGCATGTGTTTCAAAAAGAAGAGTAGTAACAGCTTTAAATCTTCCAAAATGTCAAGAATTATAAAGGCAGATTGATATCTGTTATGTTTATTGAACAGGGCAGCTGTTGTTTACCTTTTAAGAATTATTTTGGTGTTTTAGAAAAAAATAAATCTGGATGCAATACAAAAGATGAGTTACTGCAGAGAACCTAAAAACTGGAAGAAACTGGTGACTGGTTGATGCTTGCTAAACAGTAGTAGCTGCATTTCATCAAAATGGCAGTGTTAACTGGATTGTAGAGAGATACACATAGGTAGATAAGGTGCATTTCCCCTAGTCCTGTATATTAAGTTAAATAATTTTTTACCCATAATATTAGAGTAAATAAAAATTTATATCATTTCTTTCATATAACATTGTAGATTTGAGAGATATAAATATTGTTGTCAGATTTGGAAAAATATCTAGGTGCTGTGGGTTTTGTGGAAAAATATCTAGGTGTTCTGGATGTGACCAACATAAGACTGCTAAAATAGACCAGAATTTTTAAATATGAAGGAAATATGCTTTCCATGTCTAGATTCTGTTCTATCAGAAAAATTTTAACGTAATATTTAGTATTTTATGTAATATAAAAATATAAAAATTTTTGTTTAATAAAAGTTTTCCAGTTTTAAAAATGGACTCAAAGTTTAATTACTTAAAATACACACACATAAATCTAATATTGTGGGATAAGAATATTTTATCTCAACATAAATATAAATATACTTCTAATGTATATTTTCATTTGACATTTTATATGCATATAGTTATTTATCTGATTTTAAGATATCTGTCATGAATTCCTAGAAACATAAATTGATATGATCGCATATTGGACTAACAAGAATTTAAAGATTCTAGAAATTTAACTATTTCTAGTATAACTACTTCAAGCATCTTTTAAGAACTTGTACCAATATCAAATGATGTTTAATGAAAAGAAACTACAATGTTTTCTGTTTGATTATTGAGATAAGTCCTTCAAATCCCTGTTGCCTTTGTGACTGCTGAGCTAGGTGGCACTCTGTCTGATGCAGTCGCATCGTGTGTTTTCATGATCTGTACTTAGAGCTGCTACTCAATCTATGCCAGTCCCAAAGAATGATCACAGTGGTCACAATGACTGGGTCATGTGTTCTCCAGTATGTTCACTTTACATTCACATTCCTGCCAAAACCTGGAAAGGAAATCATAGAAATGGAAAGTGACAGTTTATTTTGCTGGATAGACTGGCTTCTGTCACAACAGTTCAGTTTAGTGAGAGAAATATGAATTATACACTGAACAAAGTAGTCAAATATGTTACTTTGTGAAGTAAAGATCAGTGAACCATTTGATTGCTTTTCAACCTGTTTTCTTCTTTGATATGCAGACTCAGTTTCCCTTTATTTTCCAGTCTCTGTGAAAAGACTGTTTTTTCTCTGACTTGGTAAGAGGAGATATCCTGAGATGAAGAGACAGAAAAGCAGATTAATGAAGCTATATTGGGGCATTACTTCTGTCTCCATTTAATCTTTCTTTCTCTTTCTCTCTCTCTTTCCCTCTCTCTCCCTCCTCCCCCCTCTCCCTTCCTTTCTTTTTCCTTCTGCTATTTCTTTTACAATTTAACCTCATTACTTTCACCTATTTTCTTTCTCCTGGTCTGTTTCTTTTTTCTCTTCAGTCTGTGTCCATATCCTCCGTATCCTTTGAACTTGGCACTTCATTAAATCTCATTGTTGACAATAGATTTGATTGTAGCTGATGACTTTTCTCCTAGAGACGCTGACTCCGGGAATAATGCACAATGTAGAAGATTATTGCCTCTTAGCGTTAGTGATCAAAGCAAGGGAGAAACAGGTGAAATCTGCTATTGATTTGCTTTAAAATAATCATTTGACCTTTTCAGTGTTGGCTTGCTATTTGGGGAATTTTATGAGCCCTGTATGCAGTCTTCTGAAATATGAGTAATATATTGATTTCTCTCAGAAAGAAACAATCTTCCAACACTATAGATTGTTGTATTTAGTTATTTTTATTGTATTATATTTAGTTATTTTTATTATATTGTGATCTACACATATACCACATAAATTTGACATAAATTTACCATGCTTATGATTCCTATACAACCAAAAAATAATCTACAAATTAAATACAAAATAATAAATAAATACATGAACTTCAGATTTTAATGTAGAAATTTATTTCTTTGGATCCATTTTTGTCTTTATTGCTATCCATTCAATTAAATTCAGAATATGTATGGTAGCATTACAATAGTTTACAAAGAGGTAGTAATAAATTCAAGTTCAGGATAATCTGGTATTCATCAGAAAGCAGTACTCTAATGTTTTAATGAAGGAGTGCTTGTTAAGTCTATAAAGCTGTCTTCATTTGAAGAAAAAATTAACACATGATCCTATTAAAATTTGTATTAAATGGGTATGTAATCCAATTATTTCTGGAATCAGAAACTGGAAAATAGTATCTAAAGTTGGTTTCAGCTCTTGAGATGATAAGAAAAAATTATACTTTCAATGAAGCACATCATTGGGCTGCTGAAGGTATCACTAAATTAGAAATGGATTCTCCGTTGTTTTGGACTAGGAACGTTCAAACCCTCATGAAGCAGTTATTTGGCATTTAGCCTTCACTTGGCTTGAACATTTGATTTTAGTATTAAACCACTGTTCTTTTCTTTTTAGTCTAAAAGAATAAAGGCAGTGTATTGGACTTACACAAAATGTCATTTTTGCCATATAGAACCAAAGTCTTGGTTTATTGAAAAAATTAAGAAATTAAATTGTTTTATTGTGGAACTGTCAAATATGAATTATTTATGTAGAAGAGACATTTTATATTTATTTCTAGTGAAATGATTTTGTATAAGAACAGTAACTTAGATCAGGCCTGCTATTGGCTCCCATATATGTTCACCAAAAATTAATTGTGCCCATGATCACTTGTCACAAACATGCTTTTAAATTAGTACAGAAATGTGTACACCAAAATCCTGTAGTAAACTTGATAATGAGATGGTGACTCTGATAAGTTACAATAAACAATTTTTAAAATAAACTTTTAATTTGAGGATAGTTTTAGATTTATGGAAGAATTGAGACAATAGGACAGAGAGTTCCCACACACACCACACCCAGTTTCCCCTGTTATTAATAGTCTATATTGGTGTGGTACACTTGTGCAATTAATGAACCAATACTGATTGTTATTGATTGAAGTCCTTAGTTTATTCAGATTTTTCTTAGTTTTACCTGGCACGTTCTTTTTGCTCCAGCACCCAATCCAGGATCCTGCATGAAATTTTGTCGTCATGTCTCATTAGGCTCCTCTTGGCTGTAGCAGCTTCAAACACTTTCCTTGTTTTGATGACCTTGAGAGTTTTAAGGAGTACTGATCACGTATTATGTAGAATGTCGCTCCATTGGAATTTGATGTTTTTCTCACGATTAGACTGGGATTATGAGATTTTGTGAGGAAGATCACAAAGGTAAAGTGCCATTCCCATCACATTATATGAAAGGTACATACTATCAAGATGACTTATTACTGTTGCTGTTGATCTTGGTCATCTGACTGAGGTGATGTTAGTCAGACTTTTCCACTGTAGAGTAACTTTTATCTTCCTTTTAATATGTCACTCTTTGGAAGGGAGTCACTATGTGCAGCCCACACTTAAGGCGTGGGGAGTTATGCTCTACCTTCTTGAACATAAATTACTGGGAATCCTTCTGTACAAGAGATTTATTTCTTCTCTTCCATTTATTTATTTATTCAGTCATTTATTTATCTTAGTATGGACTCATGGGTATTTATTTTGCACTTTGGGTTATAATCGCATATGTATGCTATTTAGTTTGTTGTTTGAATTGTTCCAGCTTTGGCCAGTGTGAGCTTTTTCAGTTGTTTCTGGTATCCCTTTGACATTCTCCCACCATTGTGTTGGCTTGTTTTAGCATTTTCTTACTTTCTGGAACTATAGATGCTCCAGGCTAGTCTTGTATATTTGCTTCTCCAGTCTTAGAAGTAGTCATTTTCTCCAAGGACCCTGGAGTTCCTTTTATTAGAGAATGGTATTAAAAACCACTCTCTGGGCCTTACGTGTGCTCGTGGTTACTCAGGTGCCATTGCTTCTGGGCCTTCTTAGCTGAAAAAGCAAGGAAATGTATGTGTCTATGTTTATTTGTGCATATATACATTTAAAAGTGTGGAATCAATTTTTCCCTAGAGCCTCCAGAAGGAACGCAGTTCTAATGACACCTTAATTTTCACCCCATAAGATCCGTTTTGGACTTCTGACCTCCGAAAGTGTAAAAGAATACATTTGTGTTGGGTTAGGTCTCTAAGTTTGTGATAATTTATTACAGCAATAATAGGAAACAAACATAACTAAAGACAAATGTTGTTGAACATTTTTTCATATGTGTATTTGCCTTTATCTCTTTGGTGAGAGATCTGTTCTGATCATTTTCCCATTTGTTAAATTAGGTTGTTTGTCTTCTTATTGTTGAGTTTTAAGAGTTTGTATTTTTAAATGCAAGTCCTTTATGAGATACCTTTTTTGCACATATTTTCCCCCAGGCTATGGCTTGTATAATCATTCCACAATATCTTTTGTAGAATAATTTTAATTTTAATAAACTTTTTCTTTCATGGATTGTGCTTTTGGTGTTGTAGCTATAACTCATAAACAAATTTAAAATCATATAGATTGTCTCTTGTGTTTTCTTCTAGAAATCCTATAATTCTGATTTTTACATTTGGCAGATGATCCATTTTGAGTTAATTATTTTGGAAGGTTTGTGCCTAGGTTCATTTTCCTGCATATTGGCCAAACTTTACCAAATTTTAGTCAGGATCCTCTGAGCCTCCTTCTTGACCAGACTTTGACTTTACCCAGATTGTAGTTTTTAGTACCATTCTCAAAAAAAATGCGTGTGTGTGTATGTGTATATATATATATACACATATACATATATACATATACATATATATACATTTTTTCAAAGTTTCATAGTTTTTATTTCTTTTTATCTTCTTACTACACTAACTAGGACTTTCAATACTATTTTGAGTAGGAGTGGTCCACATTCCATATCCTAGGGGAAAAGTATCCAGTCAATCACAATTAATTACACTGTTATTTGTATGATTGTTTTCTGTAGATATAATTGATCAAGATGAGTAAGATCCCCCTTATTCCTAATTTGCTGAGAGATTTTAATCATGACTTGGTTTTAGATTTTGTCAGTTGTTTTTATGCATCAATTGATACAAGCATATCATTTTTCTTCTTTAGTTGGTTAATATGTAGATTATATTGGTTGGTTGAATTTCAAATGTTGAACCAGACTTGCATACCTAGAATAAATCCTACTTGGTTATGGTGTATAAATCTTTTTATACATTGTTGTATTAAACTTGTAACATTCTCTGAAGGAGATTTGTGTTTATATTCATGAGAGATATTGGTCTGTAGGTTTCCTTTCTTGTAATGTCTTTATCTGACTTTAGTATTGGTAATGCAGGTTCTCATAAAATGAGTTGCAATTTAAGAAATAGTCTCGCTATTTTTACTTTTTGAAAGAGATTGTGGAGAATTCAAATTCTCCACATAGAGCAGTGGAGAACTGCTCTGACCCAGAGAAGTGAGGGTAAGCACCTTCCTCATATGAGAAAGACTAGATGTTCTGTGTTACTCATTGGTGAATGTAATCACTCAGTATATTTTCAGTTACATTTGATTGTATGTGGTTAAAACTATGTGGAAGCTTATTAGTTATTGATTCAGTTTGTTTAGGCTATATTATCTGTTTCTCCTTGCTTGAGTTTTGGTAGTTTGTGTTGTTCAAGGAATTGGTCCATTTCACCTAAGTTATGAAATCTGTGGGCCTAGAGTACTACAGTTTCCTTTCTGATCCTTTTAATGCCTGTGTGTGATGACACAGCTTTCATTTCTAATGTTGGTAATCTGTGTTTTCTCTCTTTTTGACTTGGTTAGTCAGACTAGAGCTTTTCAGGCTGTTTTTCTTTGTAGACATTGTAGGCATTGCTCCCTTTCCTCTAAATTATCATATTTATGTTCATAGAGCTGTTTGCAGTTTTTGTTTATTATTCTTTTGATGTTCACAGGGTCTAAGTGAATATCTTCCTGTTTTCTTTCCTGTTCTAATAATCCATGACTTCTCCCTTTTTACTGTGTTTGTCTTGCTAGCATTTATCTCTCTTCTTGGCCATTTGAAAGAACTAGCTTTTATTTTTGTTTTTATCTACTGTTTCTCAGTGTTCACTTTCATTAGTTTCTGCTGTACTTTTAATTATTTCTTTCCTTCTACCTGTTTTAGGCTGAAATTACTCTTCTTTCTTTAGTTGTCTAAGGTAGAATGTAGGTTATAGATTTTATATCTTGCTTTTTAATGTGTGTATTTAATGCTATAAATCTTCAAAACACTGCTTTCACTGCATTAACAAACTTTGGTAAGTTGTATTTTCATTTTCATTGAATGTAAGATATTTTTAAAGTTAGAATATGGATTTTTAAAAATATTAAAATTACAATTCAGCATATACTCCTGATTCTTTGGTCTCACTATGGACATCACCATGCTGTGTCCTTCTAAACATAGTTGTTCAGATTCCAGCTTGTTAGTCAATCAGATTGCAGTAGGTGTCATGAGAAAATGTCATCACTGATTAATCTAGGTTATCTCAAATGTGAGAGTGCAAACTCTTGGGTATTCTCAGAGTCCGAAAGTACTCTATAAGAAATTTTTGTTGCTGTATTGTAAGTTTTATTTTTATTTAAAAAATTTTTCAGAGGGTAATTAGGTTTGTTTATGTATGTATGTATTTTAATGGAGGTACTGGGGATTGAACCCAGGCCCTCATGCATACTAGGCATGCACTTCTACCACTGAGCTATATCCTCTCCCCATAATTTTTATTTTTAATTTTAATTTTCTACCTCAGAAAAACTTACCCCGCTAAAAGAAACCTTTGGACAAATTGTCACTGAGATGAAATCAGTCATTTTGGGCCAAAGAACTTCCATATGAGTGCACACCATGAGAAATGATGGTAGTCAGACAGACTTGGGACTCTTTCTGAGGTCCCACAATTACTAGGTAGGTGACTTGGGTCCTTTATAGTATAGTAGGAAAACAGAGGAAATGAGAGTGCAGCTTCTTTCTGATGATGAATTAGTGGTCTCCTACTTTGCTTTTGCCATAAAACCCTACTCTGATAATCATGTAAAGTTTGCTCTGATAACTATGTGAAGTTTGACTTTGAGGCTGATCTATTTGCAGTTTCATTTGATTTGTTTCCTTACATATGTTTTGTATTTAGGGGTCTTTATTGTATATTCTTACTCAGTTTGAAAATAGTTACTATATGTATTTGTGGTAAACCTCTTAAAATAATTTTTAACAAAGTAAGTAGAAATGAAGGAAAACTTGGATGAAAGATAAAATATTTTTTTAAAATGCTTTGTCAATCTCAGTTTCCTATTTGTAAAATGGGGAAAAGTTTAACACTTGTCCCCCTGCTTTATTGTGAAGCTTCAGTGTGTTCACAGGTAAAATAGTTTCTGGCACATAGTAACTGTTAAGGGATTGTTACTTTCTCTCTCTCTTTCAGTCTGTCTCTGTATGTCTCTCTGCTGCTAGGTGCAGCCTATATGCAAAGATAATTTAGTTTTGTTTAATTCAAATTTTCGAAGTCTCTTAGACATCCTCACAATTTCCCCCATCCCTATCCTGTATTTCTCCAGACCCTAGTAAGAAATAGATGTAGATGTTGTATTATGAATGGACACGTATTTATCTAGCACATACTATATTTCTAATCCTGAGCAAGGGGCTCTGATACATAGATGAAATAAATGACTTTCTGCTTCCAGAAGCTACAGTGCTGTTGGATTGACAAGACTATTACTATTACTAATAAAATAATTAATGAGCTATGTAAGTCAATATGTTAATTAAGCCCTGAGTGGTTACATAATGACCTCATGTGAAATCGCCCACAATGTCCTTTTTACTTTAGGGAGTTTAGAAATAGAGTCTGCTCAATAGATTAATCAAGAGCATTTCATTATTTGCTTTTATTGGAAGGGACAGAAAATGAGTAGAAACTAAAATGCCCGTGTAATTAATAAACACACGGTAGCTCAGGTCACTGACCCTGCAAATTATTTTTAAATGCATAGACACATCAGTTTCTCTAACTTTTCTCTCCCTGGATGATTTTTGGAATGTGGTCTCCACTGGAGTGGAAAGGAATCATTTTTGACTGAATTCCGGAAATAGATGTCCTTACCTTGTTCTGTGCGTGTGTGTACATGCACACATGTACACACACATATACATGTGTATACAATGCACAAAGGGGAAGTAAGATCACCAATTTGTGCTCAACTCCAATGCTTAACTGTTTATTGAATTTAAATGAATTCCAATGTCATTCACCAAAAACCCCTCAAATCTTTTCCTTCACTTCACACACCTGATGAGCTAACACTTGGGGTTTCCCTGAGGCAAAATGAAGCCTAAGGAAAGTGTCACTTGGGTAGAAACTCAGAAAGGGGCTGACTGTGCACCAGCGGCAAGCATGCAGTGACCTGCAGGGGAGCGCCATGCTGGTGGTCGTCTTCCCAGGTGGACCTTCCCAGCCACCTCCTATCAGCTGCTTCAATGTTTTTCCATCTCAAGTTATTTGTGTTATGATTTGTGCCATGTCTGTGTACCACTTGTATCACTTTTCATTCCATCTGTCCTTTTATTTATGTCATCAAATATTTAATACCTTTATTAGCAACAGTAATATTACATTTTGTGTAAATTTATTTCTGCAGATGTAAAACCAGTATCTCATGGCCTATATTGACGAATCTCCGTTTAGGTACATTCTCAAAATGTTGGGGTTAGTTCATGCTCCGCTGAAGATCCACATCTCACATTTCAGGAAGTGTGGACACACAGAAGAAGGTCCACGTGAACAAAGTACACAAAGGCTCAGTGATCTGGCCCTGATTTCCTTCTGGCTTCATCTCTTCCTGAATCATACTTCACATCCCATTGCTTAGCTTTCTTGAATAATTCATATTTCCCCAATTCACCCTATTTTAGAGGCCTGGCTCACACCACTTCTTAGGTGCCAGAAAACCTTTCATTGCTTTCTTTACCTAGAAAATATCTGCACCCCTTTCAGACCCAGAGCATCATCTCTTCTCTGAACCCTACGGGTAATTTACTCCTTTTTTTCTGTCTCCCCCTTTAACACTTAAATGACCTTCTTTATTTGGGGGTCTCTCTTTCTCCACCAGATTACAAATGCTTTCTGATAACTTGTAGGCATTCAATGCTTATAGAATGAAAAAATGAAGGCAGAGAGGTGATTGACTGCCTGAGATAATCTCTGTGGTACCACTTTAAATGAGTGTTTCTACATACTTGCTCAAGCCTGAAATTCTGCAAATGGAGATACAATTCCTTGCTTGAAGCATCTGTGTTTGCTGTTAAAGTTTAATTCCCCTAGGATTGGAATCACTCCATCATATTAAAGTGTTTGCATATCCGTGTGAAGGTTCTGCATACTCTCTCCAGAGAGTAGGTTTTGAGAGGAGGGTATTAGGAGAGAAGTAGGGATATGAACACTGAGGAGAAGATGGCACCAGAAAAACATGAAAAATTGTGGAAAGAAATTGTCCATTCTGAGAGTTTACCTATAGCTCATCATACTGATAATTTCAATCAGAGCAGTCTAGAGCAATACAGAGAATCTTAGGTCTTGGAGAAAGTGTTACCCCCTGCTCCTACAAGCTGAATGCTGGCTCCAGGGTACAAGTGGCTATGGATGTGGAAGAAATTGCATGGGAAGAGCACACTGTCTGGGCTAGTAGGAAGTTGAGTGATACGTATCCCAAGGATACTCAGTTCCTGATATTTTGAGCAATAGCCAAAACTGTATTCATCAAAATTGGCCTGAGAGGCAAAGATGTGGTCCCATGGGATGGCTAAGATGTTCACTGGTTTTTAGATATGCATAGTTCCAAGCTTCTGTGTAGAAGGAAGGGAATAGGAAAGAAAGGAAAATATATTGGAAAATCTAAACCTAATTTCACACTGTCACAGCTGAAGATTGTATAAGTGCTTGGAACTGAAATAATATTATAACAAACAGGCAGTGCACCCTTCCAACATGAGTTTCTTTAGACCTCAGGCAGAAGGAAGTGATTCTGGTTTTCAGCTGACGGTTGGAAGGTGTAACGTTTCCAATTTAGAACAAACTCTTAGGTCTGTTTTCCATATGTTTTTTTTTTAATAGTCACTTAATTTTGGTGAAATAGTTTTGTGGAGCTATCTTTCTTTTGTTTCTTTGCTTGCTTCTTTTAAACCACTAATTTTCACAAATAAAATAAGATCTTGCTATGTCAGTAGGACATCTTTCAAACATCTAAATTGTTTCTATAGTGAAAAAGAAAGAAAGCAAAGAAAGAGCCAGGGAAGGCTTCTTCCTAAAGTTAAAAGGATTATTACTATTTTATTTCTATAAGTAAATTTGCTTCTTTTCTACAAAATATAGAGAGTTTATCTCTAGTCTTTAGGAGACTGTGAAATATCTGATGGCGAGGCATATGAAGGAGGATTGGCTCTCACTCAGAAGACCATGTGAGGCTGGGGTGGATACTCCTAGCTGTTACATGGATTACATTTCTCTCCTTTTTCTCTTTCAAGAATTCTACACAGAGTGAAAAGAATTATAGAACATCACTTTCTCTATGCACATGAAACTAGAAATGCAATAGATTGTGGAAACAAATGTCTAAATTAATGAAAGGCCTTGGAAATAGAAGTTTAGTTACCATCACTGCAGGGGGGCCAGCTGTCATAATTCTGGTTCAGTCGGGTCTTTAGCTTGGGGGGTCCTGTTCATTTTCTTTGGAATGCCACATAATACATGATTGTCCCAGGATACCATCTAATAAAAATACCATCCAGACAAGTTCTGTTATTTCTGCCTCTTCCTTCCTTACCAATTCAGTTCTCTAATTATTAACAGAAACTAAGTTCAAGAGTATACTTGAAGCTGGTAGCATCTACTTTTTCCTGTTTGCAATCACAAATTAAATGATGAAGACTATATTCGGAAAATCTAAAAATAATTTCACGGTATCACAGCAAAAGACTGAACAAGTCCATGGAATTGACATAATATTATAGCAAATAGCCAGTGCATCCTTTCAACATGATTTTTAAGATATTTTTGTAGCTTATATTTTGAAAGAAAGATGATACTACGTTTTTATATTCTTTGATGAAAACACAGTAGATACTCTCTAAAGTTCCCATTTCTGATGTTGTAGCTTGAATCATGAATTTTAACACAGAAATCATGCAGTTATTCAGAAAATGCAATGCCTGTTTCAACTGTAAGTTTCAGTAAATCATACTATGCTCTAAAATGTCTAGGCATTATCTTAGAGTGAGACTTTGGACAATATTTTATGGTATCCAGCTTCTTTTTATTGGCAAATCCCTTGTCATTATTATTATTTCACACCAAGAGCCCATATCCTGCTACAAAACACAGTAAGTAGTAGCGTATGTAAAAACAATTTGTGTTGTGGAATTTATATCCTAAAATTCCTTCCCTTTGAGATATATGAAATCTGAGCTCCTGTGGTTCCGAGGAGCTCAGTACTGTGACCGAGTATTTGTGCCTGCGTGTGTGTGTGTGCGTGTGCTAGGGAGGAGGGGGACAGGAGGGCAGTGGAATAGTTTGGAATGGAAGGATTCTCATGACACATAGGCTAATGGAGGTGAAGCATTAAATTTCCAGGCACTCTGAAACGCCTCCTCTCTGCCTGCAAACTCCTGCAGATTACCAGAATTTTTCAGAGGAAAAAATTTTTTTTTCAATTTCCACCATAGCCAGAATAATGCAAAAGCCCAGTGGAACTTGAGTCAGTAGAGCAGGAAGAGGGCGTCTAGTCAGAAGCCCTTCATCGTATCTTGTGTTTTATTGTATGCTACGTGGCCTGAACATAATACTTGTTTTATTAAAATCTAAGCATGTTTCCCATTCAGAGAAATGTGCAGCCAAGCAGACATTTTAAATTGCTGAAGTATAAAAATATAAGAAGATTTAGTGTATCTATCTAGGCCAGATATATGTGGAGCTATGGCTTTATATATAGTGTGTGTGCTTCAAGATGAACAAGGAGACGGTTCCCAGGGCTGCACCACAAAGTAAAACACTTCCAGGAGGTTTTCATTTCAGCAGTACTGTAAGCAAACACCTACTACCCCAGCCTTTGCTAAATTCTAACTTCAAGTTCCAAGCACCTGGAAACTCCCAGGAGTTCAGTTGGAACAGTTAGGACCCAGAATTCCTCCAGAGTAATCCCAGGGAGCTTACTCTCTGGCCTGAGAATGCCCAGTCCTGGAAGAATCCAGCTCTGCCCTCCACTTTGGGAGCACGGATAGAAAACACACAAAACTGGCAAGATCTGTGCCATTTGACATCCGTGGTTACCCATCCTCATGGGGCCCTTAGCACTTCATAGAGATTCTAATGAGATTTTTTTGTTTGCTTGCTTCCCCACTCTCTGGAATGGCAATTTGAAACATTTTCCACTCAACTCACATCTGCAATTTGCTTTCTTCTTGTTCCTAGCAGATGTCTTACTTCACAGAAAATTAAAATAGGAAACATGAAGGCGAACCACTTCAACTTCCTGCCGTCATACCTACCAATCCACCTCAGTTTGCCCCCTTTCCTTTTCCCCTCCCCTCCTGTCACAAAGTCAAAAGTATGCCTTCTCCAAGTTACCTCTCCTCTTGATGGACTCCTCAAGGCCACAGTCCTTCTCAGAAAAGAAAGCTGGGCCACGCCCAGCCGGCCTCTTTCCTGGGTTAGAGCCGGGCTTCCTCCACAGCGCTCCTGTCTCCTCTAGCCCATCCCCTCCATCCAGACTGCAACCAGAGTGAACATGTAACTCACAGCCAGGGTCATGTCCTTGCCTTGTGCTAAACCTTCTGCTATGGTCTGAGTTGTGTCCCACCCCTGCAAAATTCGTATGTTGAAGCTCTGAAGCGTAGTACCTCAGAATGTGACTGTATTTGGAGATGGAGCTTTTGAAGAGATACTCCAGTTAAAATGAGGTCATTAGGGTGGCCCCCAGTTCGATAGGATTGATGTCCTCAAATGAAGAGCAGAGTAGGACACAGACTCACATAAAGACCTCATGATTACGCAAGAAGAAGACAGCCAACTACAAGCGAAAGAGGGAGGTCTCAGTGGGAACCAAGCCTGCTAACACTCTGATCTTGGACTTCTAGCCTCCAGAAGTGGAAGAAAATAAACCCCTTGGTTAAGCCCCCCAGTCTCTTATGGCGCTTCATGATGGCAGCCTTAGCAAACCCATCGCCTCCCAGCAACTCTCAGTCATCTCTAGGATGAAGTCCACACGCACTCAAGGGGTTTCTAAGGCCCAGGACGGTCTGGCTCATGCTTACCTCTCCCACCTCCTTCTTGCCCACTCTCTGCCCCTCTCTGCACTCCAGCCACACCAGCTTTTGAGCAGTTCATTGAATCTGCTGTTATCTTCCTTTTTTCCTGAAACTTGTGGATGTACCATTTCAAGTACTTGGAACGTTCCTACTTGCTCATGCCACTCATTCGCCTAGTCAGCACCCTCATCTTTCAAATCCCAACTTAACTATCACTCCTTAGAGAAACCATCCTGGTTCCCTAAGACTAGGTTAGGTCCCTCTGTGGTAATCTTCCATAGAGTTAGGTACTTCTACTCTATAGCTCCTGTCACTCCCAATCATTTGGTCAGAATATGTCTTCTCCAAAAGACTGTCACCTCCAGGGACAGGAACCATTTCTGCCTTGCTCACTGCTCTGTCCGCAACCTGGGTGCCTATATTTGCCATGTGTCTGTACTCTATCTGTATTTGAATGAAATAGCAGAACAAACAGGCTAAAAACAGGATCAGAACTTCTGGCAGAAAAATAGGCAATAGAGTATTGCTTTGGACATGGTGTTATTAATATTTCCAGTTATTATCAAAATTCAGTTAGGTAGGTATTTGTTACCAAAGTTGAAATAGTGATGTAATTGCCTGTAGAAAAATGTAGGTTACTAATTCAATTCAGCATATCAGAGGCCAAGGTGATTTTTTATTTTCTCAAATTTATCAAATGTCCAGAATTTGTTGAACTGGACATACACAGGTCTCATTTATTTTGGGATATAATGGAAACAATTCTGTGAAGGACCAGATTCTTTTTTCACCTGGAATTTATTTTTACAGAAACAGTGAAAATGTATTCAAAATGTGGCCACCATCATAGGGCACACAGTGACGCACATGTGACAGTCACTGGAAATTGGGTTTGCTGCTGCTGTTCATTTCTGGTTTGTACCAGAGGGTGGAAACCCTTTAAAAGAAGCACTTTGAGGTTCAGAGCTTTTTCTTGTAGTGTACTGTGGGAGCTGCTAATCAGGTGGGACTCACTAGCCTGCAAATGTGGAGGAAGCGCAGATGCTAGAAGAGGGAACCTATGGTTCTTGTGCCTAGCTCTTGTGGTCAAGAGGAGGGTGGATTTGACAGCAACACCATGCCCAGAGAAGCCTTCATGGCACCTGTGTGGTAAGTACAGTGGTGCCATCTATTTGTGACTGATATTTTTGATGGCATTGACTATTCCTGAGTGAGCTAGGGACGAAAAGAGTAATGTAGCTGGCCATCATTTGCACATTTATTTACATATCAGGGCTTTTGTTCAGACTGTGACTGAAGCCTATTTGTAGAGTCAGGCATAATGAAGTAAACCTCATTGAGATTCACTTCAGGACATATCCAAACAAACAAGATCTTCATTCTGAGCCCATCCAAATGTCTGTAATTTGGTAAATTACTCATTCTATTTGAATGCATTAGTCATCATTTATGAATGTCAGTGAAATTGAATGGACTTCCCTCAAAGCACTATAGAACATTTCCATCATGCTACAAATGCTTTTTTTTCAAGGCTTTTTTTTTTTTTTTTTTTTGCTGCTGCATTTTAAATTTCTGATCCATAAGCCAAACAGGCATTCCAGAAAATAAGGAATCATGTCCAAGTAGCTAATGGGTATTTATAAAACATTTTTTTTTTAGATTTGAGCAGATTAAGGTCACATCACATATGTTCAAATGTATAAACCGTCTTAATCTTCAGATTTAGTCAATACTTACGAAGCACTTTGAAAATCTTAGTAACATTCAGTATAAATAGCTGTCAGTAAGAAATAACATAGGAAGAATCTTAACACAATACCTCAATAGCTCATCTTCTTAAAAAAATTTTTTTAAAGTTGGAGTGATGAGAGCTTTTTATTGAGTATATTGACTCAGAGCAAAAATAAATAAATTTTAAAAGCCTTGAACAGAAATAAGATACAGAAAAACTGATGCCTTGACATTTCATGTTCTCTTTAAAGTTAAAGGGTTTTAGCAAAACAGCAGACAGAAATCTGACAATTTGCCATTCTTCAAGTATTTGCAGTATTTTAAAGTTATATCAATTAAAATTCCCTATTCCAGCACATTTTCCTTGCTATGTGCCAGCTGTAAGTTTTTACAGTGTATTGCAAATGCGTGATGAAGACAAGAGATAAGATAAAGGCGTACCATTGATTTCTGAGTGTATTTATGTAATCCCTAAATTCTGATTTATCAGGGCCAAAGAAATGTCCTGAATTCTTTTACGTTTATTTAAGGAATGATGGGAAGTGGTGCCTATAAATCACTATTGCTCAAATAAGAAATCTTATTAATTAGCAAGGAGAGGTTCTTCTGAGGAAAGAATCTTGTTTTTACTCTTCTCTTGGAAAATTTCATAAGCTGAGAGCTGAATTTTAAGTGAAGTGTTAACAAGGTATCCCAATTCTACTAAAGACGAACTCTTGTCCGTATTCTGTATCTCAGAACTTTCTTTATGTTCTACATAAGAAACCCTAGTGTTTCTAAAGGGAAAGCTGGCTGTTCTTCTAGAATCTCTGTGCAAAATTTCTTCTTTAATCGACCCATTATAGTCCAGCTGCACATATGCCATCCACAATCCCCCTGCATTCCTTTTGTTTTAAATCCTAGAGGGCTTTCTTTCATTACAGGAAACATGTCTCTCCTTTAATAATTCAGACTTGAGGATGACTTGACTCATGCCTTTATGTGTCATTTGCATTTTTATTTAAGCATGTATGTGTGTGTAGCAAGCATTTATTAGTGTACCATATTTCATCTTGAGGTTGAAAGGCTAGATAATTCTTAGAAGGGATATTAAACTTTCTCACGCAAGCATTCTTAGACTCAAATGCTTCGAGGTCCCAGAGAGGAAAGGAAATGAATGAAATGGTTGTGGGCACAGTGGCTGAAGAACCCTTGCCTTTCCTTAAGGCACCAGCATCTACTCAGCTGTAGTTGATGGGTGCTGTGCAAGAACAGTCCCAGTGTTGTGGAATCAACCAGGTTTCCAAGAGTAGTAAGAAACCTGGATTTTCATTTGAAATCTCCAAGTATGTAAATTCTAGTAACTAATTCTAATTCATACACTATGTGAACTATGCAAATAAATCTGGGAGTGCCTAATATGCAAATTCTTCTGTAAAACAGGGGTTGTATCATATCTAGAAAGAAAATACTATACCGTAAGACTTACTGACTTCATTAACAGCAACAGAAAATGTCTATAAAAGAAATGTAAATGTAAAATGCACACCTACGTAACATGTTTGGGACAAATACTTTGTGTAAAAGAAGACCTTCTCCCTACCCCTGCCACGGAAGGGTCTGCTGGTTCCAGGGACCAGCTCCATTCAGTTCCACCCGCTTCCTCACCCTGACTCCAACCAATGTGGGTGCAGTGGCTTTCCATTTCCTCAATGCCCGCCTCTTTGCTTGCTGTCCAGGGAAATATCCTTTTTGGTTTGTGGATGTTCTGGAGTGTTAGGAGAATCAAAGAGGTGACTCAAGGACATTTTCAGATTATGGACGTCATCATTTGTGCTGGGCACATACTGAGGGAAGTGATGGCAGAGAGAAGAACTCTCCACTAGACAATAGCAGGAAATTGGAAAGAATGGTTCTCAGCCTGGCTGGCCTCAATGCAGAGGGGACAAGCGAGGGTTGGACAATTTACAGAGGACCGCTCAGCTCCTAGGCAGCCCCAGAGCACCTGTGACCATAAACACTGCCTATTCTGCTGATGCAGATTCAGCTCCCACATTGCCAAAAAGCTGAAAGTAAGGCCCTTCGTGGAAATAGTCCTCACCTCTGCGTCCCTATCCCTGTCTTCCTTCAGACCTCTCCCTCCACACCACCTCTCAACATCTCTGCTCTCACCGTAGTCCTTTGTGGTGAGAAGAGACATCGTTCTTTCACACCAGATGTTTCTATCCCCAATTTGTCCACGACCCAAGTCTTCTCCATATCCCTAAAGCCTTAGGATTTTGGAAATAAATTCCAGAAGATTCTCCTTTTCTCAGCTTTTCTTTCTGTCACATTCATTTCTGAGGCAGTGAACACACTGAATAGGCTGCTTAAATGGAGAGGAAGAAGAACTCTAAACATCAAGATAAAAAATAATTTAACATTTCAAAAAATGTTACCCTTCCACATATGTGTGTTAAAAGCAGAATAGCTTTTTATTTGTATATTTATTTTTATTTGTACTAATTTACAAATCTGGCATAGCAATCTTTTTGGCCTATAAAAGAAAATCACATATTCAAAATAGAAATAGAAATTTACTTAAATGGATGCGTTTTCTCTGTACTTTTCCCTTTGAGCTCCTTTGTAGGAAATGTGGGGACTGCAGACAGTCTTCAGTTGTGTGCCCTTCCTTCTGCTCCTAAGATAGAAGACAGGACAGATACATTTGAAAATGTATAGGAAGCATATTACCTAACTTTAAGCATCATCTACTATTAAGAGTATTACAAGGTATCAAGTGCTTTACACCAGTGACTAACGAAGTCTGGGTAATTTTACTACCATGTTAGGGCCGAGATCTCATGGAGAAGAAGCCACATTTTTTTTTTCCAAAAGAGGGAACTTTCAAACCTATTATTTTTCAGACAGCTCACTAGAAATCTCCCTACATGATAGAGAAGAAAAACATAGGTTTATTTGATTCTATTATTTATAAATTCTTGTCAGTTTCAGAAAAGAATTCAACAAAATTCTCACCTCAGTTACTATATTATAGTCATCACACATATTTCTTTTACCTGTAAGAAAAACCCTCTTAGGTGTTATTACCTAGTGCACAAGGAGTTTTTAAAAAATGAATAAATGAGACTTGAGGAAAGTGCTGACGCCTTCAGGAAACTTTGCATGGTGGCTAAGAAGATAAAATAACTCTGTTTTAAGTGATCCTGCCTTTGGTTATTATCACCACTTTTAGATTCCCTGCTAACATTCAACATTATGACCCCTTTAGCTTCCACACTACTCATCTTACAATATTCTTTGTTTCACATGATAATAAATTATGCATGTATCTGATAGATATCAAGAACTTTCACAGGCTACATTGCAATAAAATATGTATACTTATTAAATTACTCAAATTAATGAACATCTCTTACGGCAGACACTATATGCTAAGTTTTTTTGACATAATAAAGAGATAAATAAGAGAGGTCACAGTAGACTGGGGAAGCAGGATGTATAACTATGGTTATAATATGCTGTTATATGTAATAGATATAAGCAGGTTGCCTGACAGATCATAAGAAAAAGCGAGACAAGGCTCCTGAGGAGAGATGAGTCTTTTGTTCAGCCCTCATGAATAGGTGATCATCAGCCAGAGCAAGTGGAGGTGAAGACCAACACATGCTAAATTAGAAGAGCTATGCACTTAGAAGAACATCAATATGACCAAGACTTAAGGTGCAGTTTGGAGAATAGTGCAGGAGAAGGTTGACAGGGAGGCCAAGTGTGAAAGACCTCATAGTTTATGGTAAGGCTTTTAGATGTTACTGCAGTGTGGAAGCTTAGGAGATGTTTAACCAGTGGAATATTTGTTCGGATTATCATAGTGGAAAACACTCTAGCTACAGTTTAGAGATTGCACTGGAAACAGGCAAGAGTGCAAATGGGGAGGCCAACTATGAGGGTTTGTTGTAATACAAGAAGAGGCTGAACAAGGCAATGGCAACAGAGATGGAGGAGAAGGGGCAGATTCGAGGACTATTTAAAGATATAAATGGTGGACATAACTCAGTGAATTTTGGATGTGAATAGTAGGGGAGGAGAGTCCAAGTTTCTGGCTTTGATAGCTGGATGGATAATGGTGCCAAAAACCACACAGAAAATTCAGGAAGAGGATGAGATTTTACATGGAAGATGGTGAGTTTAATTTTGGACATATCTATTGCAAATATCTGTGGTTTATCTATGATCAGACGTACCTTGGGTATTTGAGTGAGGGCTTGGTTCAGAAGTGCATAAAAGAGGAAGATCTGAGATTGACCAGGTCTTAGTTGAAACTATAAAAGTGGATGAGATAAACCAGAAAAATATATAGAAGATGAGGTAAAAATTATATATCTGGGAAACATTAACATTTAAAGAGTAGGCACAGGCAGTGGAGATAAAAGTTAGATACAAATCCAGAAGATTAGAGCTCTAAAAACCAAGAGGTCAGCTGATTTCAGATATGAGGGAGAGAAATTAGTCACTGGCTTCAGATTTACAGAGGAATTAGGCAATAGAAAAATTGAGAAGAATTATCAACATTTAGCATCAAGGTGGTCATTGGTAGCCTTGGTTAGCTCTTTCTTTTAATATGTAGTAGAAACAGTAGCCAGACTTTAGATGAAGGGAATAAAATAGAAAAAAAGCTGTAGAAATAAATCTAAATGTATAAATAATTTCAATAAATATAAATCAACTACACTTGCTACTAAAGAAAAATCTATTGAAATAGTGAAGCAAATAAATGAAAAGACTATCACACATTACTGGCAGGAGATACACCTAAGGCAAATGACTCAGAATTTCTGAAAACAAGAGATGTAAAAAGATATAGCGTAAAATTCTAACCCAAGTTAAGTGGATAGAGCAATATTAATATCTGACAAAATAACATTTAGAGAAAAAAGACTAATAGACATAGCTAGGGCTAATAAATACTTAAACTTCTTGCAAAATAGAGAAATCGTTTACTTTTTGCATGCAACAACGTGACTTCAAATTATCGACTGTAAAATGGGTATTTCAAGGGTAAACTGACAAACAATAATTATAGTATGGATTTTAACACATGATTTAGAAACCAGTAGATTTAACTGACAAAAATTTAGTAGATCTATAGAAAATTTGAACAATAAAATTAGTAAATGGGATATATATATGTTATATATAATATTTTTCAAGCTGAAATGGACTTAAAAATTGACCCTCTATAAGGCCACAAACTCAAAAAAATTTCAAAGAACACATGACATACCGATTATTTTCTCTGACCATGATTTAATTGAATCAGAAATTAGCATACCAGATGGCCAGTTTCTTTACCCAATGCTTATAAAAAAGAAGAAAAATAAATAATTTATGGATTAAAATATTTGACTGGAAGTTAGGAAGTACTGAGAACTAAAAGGAACTTAAAATATTGTATAAAATACTGTATGATACACTTGTGGACCAGAGATTTCACTTGTGCCCTAACTCCAGATCTTAGAAAAAGATTATAACTTTAACTATATTATTTTTAAAAATTAAGAAAATAACTTATTTAAACATTCAAGAACTAGAATCAACTCAAGAATTAGAACACAGAAAATAATACAAACAAAAATATAAATTACTGAACTAGAAACAAATCTCAACAGTAACAGAACCAGTAAAAATATTTAAAGAAAAAACCTCCGTCTTTGAAAAGATGAACAAAACAGACAAAGCTATAGTAAGATTAACATGAAAAAGAATTAAAGAGGGACAACTGTAGAGTGGACATTTTAAAACATTATAAAATACATTTTAAAAATCAAGATAATTGCACCAATAAATTAGTAAATTAATATTAAACAATTTTAGAAAATATAAAGAAGTAATACTGAATAAAGAAAAATTATTTCATTAGTCAAAAATTATTTATTCCAAAATAAACTAGTGGTAAATCATTTTGAAGATATTTTATCAGACTTAAAAGGAGCAGACAATTCCTATGTTACAAAATTTGTTTCCAAGAAAAAGAGAAAATGCTGTCAAATTAATTTTGTGTAGCCTTAACATGCACTCTAGTCTAGGACAGCATTTTAAAAAAGCCAGTTCAGTCTCCTTACTAAAGGTACATGCAGAACTGCTTAGTAACCCATAGTGAACAATTCAAATGTTTGCAAGCTAGCAGGTGGATAAAATAAAGCAGGTTGGGTGGGGATCAGAGAGTGTAGGGACCGTGGCAAATAGGAGGGCACGCATAAACATGTCATTGTGAACTTGTGAGAATATACACTTAGTTTTGTCACATTGGCCAATTTTTTAAAGAAGAATCCTAAATCAATATTTCTAAGTATAATCTCTTGATTTTTAAATGCTGACAAACTATTCAATTTTTGTTTCCCAACTTTTTGTGGGCCAACTGCACGTGTCCAGAGACTGGATTTGGTTGGAGGGCCAGAAATAGCTCTGGTTGACCATTTTCCAAGTCTGCTATGAGGGCCTACAGCGAGGCTTGGGGAGAGAGTCGATCCATTCATCTTCCTGACCTCACTGCTCAGATGACCCCCAGAGCCTCCAGCTGTGCCCAGACTTGTTTCTGACAGGGTCTAGAGATGCTACAGTTGAGTCAGCACTGATGCTTGGCCTACTCCCTGTGCTGCTGTTTGGTTACCTTGGGTGTCCCAATCACTTTTCTTCACATTTTGCCATCTCTGCTCAAACATGTCTGTCAGTTTTTAAGTCAAATCCTAAATAGTCTTGCCAACATCTTATTAGACTGTCTCTTCTCTGCCTTGTTTTCCTTAACGATCTGATGGGAGTGAGGTGGTTCTTTTCCTTTGGACTAGGTGTGGTCTGTCAGTGATACTGTGAAGTCATTTTATGAGCTTTCAAGTAAAAACTAATGTCTGCAAATATCTTCCCTCAAACAAGGATTATCTTTCCAAGAGAACACGTAGCCAAGACATTTCCTGTAAATTATTCCTCATCAGAAATGTCTGAGGCTGAGAAGTTGATGGCGTAATTGGCAGAACATGTGGAACTGATATTCTTTTTTGTGTTCAGTGATTGTTGACCCATTATTGGTCTGTTGCTACATGACCCAATGTTGTAATTTTATTTAAAAGATTTTGATGAATTATTCTCTTTGTTTTTGTTATTGCTAGTAAGTTGCAATATTGGCACATAAGGTTTCTCTCCGCATTTGGAGTTGTGCCAATACACAATACCAAGATCACAATTAGAAACAACTCAAACATGTTCTCTGCTAATACAGGGGCTTATCAGAACTGGCCTCTAGCTTGCTAAGAAGTGTCAGCCTTTTATACAACAGGAAATCAGGTTACTTTTAAGGCAATCCTCTTGCTACAAACTTCCTTAATCAGAATATATCTGTATACAGAAAGGAAAGGGGAAAACTGAGGTACCTAACTTAATATTTTTAGCTTTAAACTTGTTTTTGGCTGGTAATATTAAGATACTTGATGCCACGGTGATATTCAAAGGCCTCCGTTTTCTAGTTTATTTTCTCATTTCTGCATTTTAGTTTGACCATTATGATACACTTTGTATCAGGAAATAGGACAGAAAGTACTGTTCTTATTCTAGGCATATGGTAGGAAATCTAGGGGATTCTTAGGGTGGGTACATGCACTTTTTTAACTATAAAAAGAAAGACTTTTAAAAAATTATGATTATCTGTACAATACTTTTCCTCAGGTTTGACACTGCCTTCATTATTCTGCCTGCAGAATAAGACGTATGTAAACTATGAACATTAATATGTAGAAATCAACTTGAGCAAGTATATTTTCTATTTGATTTAACATTCACAACCAAAACAGGGCTATTTTTGATGACTACAATCAATTGCCTTCATGCCCAAGTCTAAGCTTCCTAAATCAGAAAGTGCCAGAAATTACACTTTGAACCTCCAAATAGTGTGAGTTGAACAGAAGTGTATTTTTGGATACCAAATGTGCTCTCATATCCTTCCAACTCTGCAAAATCAAACAAGCAGGAATTTCATTATCTGGGCGTTCAGCCTTTATCCCTCACAACTGGCCCTGTCTTCCTGTGACCCTATTCCACTGCACCAGACAGAGCCAGAACTGTTCCTCAGTGTTCATTTCCATAGTACCACCACCCCTCCCTTCACCCCTCCCTCTCCCTCTCCCCTTCCAACTGGGAAATGCTTAAACAGAAGGGAGAGAAAACTCAAAGAATCCCCCTTTACTAACTAGAACTAAGATGAATTGTGTCAGAGTTCAGAGCCCCGTTGTTACTTTGGCATGAAATCACTGCCCTCGGTTTCTGCCAAGGCGGGTGTCAGCTGGTGAATTATAACACTGGCAGACAGGACTGAGATAAGCAAAAAATACAATGACAGCTGCTACACAGAACTATTCTTTCTGGCCTAGTGAATACAAAAATACATTGTGTAAATAAAGACAGACAGCTTCATTATGCAATTGTCTGCTACTGTGTCTCTGCTAAAGAACAAGTATTGATTCTGGAAGATATATCCAGACTCTTCAAGCTAATATGGTCTTGCTCTTGGTGTGTAGGGGGCATTGAGGAAAGTAATCACTTAATCTAGTTTCCTAATGTTAGAGTTGAACCAATATGTAAGTTTAGTATAATGTCTCATTAGTTTAGACAGTTGAAATTTAACTTTTTTAAAAAGCCTATTTTTGCATTTAAGTCTTCAATTACATATATACACACACACACACACACACACATACACACACATATATATATATTTGAAGTAAAATTCTATACACACACACACACATACACACACATATATATATATTTGAAGTAAAATTCTAGGGCTTTAACTAGGTTTTTATGAATTATAAAGTAAGTATGTATGTTAGTCTGCTTAGGTTGATATACAAAATACCATAAACCAGATACCAAAATACCATAGAACAAAATACTGTAAAATACCAAAAGCTTAGACAACAGAAGTTTTTTGTTTGTTTGTTCTGTTTTCTCACAATGTGGTTGCTGGAAGTCCCAGATCAAGATCCAGCACGGTTATTTTCTGGTGAGGACTCTCTTCCTGACTGTTTTTTCACATGGTGGAGAAAACAAGAAAAATCTCCCTTGTGTCTCTTCTTGTAAGGACACCAATCCCATTGGATCATGATCCCACCCTTAAGGCCCCATTTAACCTTAATTACTTCCTCAAAGGCCCCATCTCCAAATACAGTGCATCTCCAAATATAATATATATATGCATATGCATATGTGTGTATATATATGATGGAATATTACTCAGCCATAAAAAATGAAATTCTGCCATTTGCAACAATGTAGATGGATCTAGAGAGTAATATGCTTAGTTAAATAAGTTAGACAGAGAAAGACAAATACTGTATGTTATCACTTACCTGTGGAATCTAAAAAAATAACCAAATGAACATATATACAAAACAGAAACAGATTCACAGATATAGAAAAAAACAAATAGATGCCAGTGGCAAGAGGGTTGAGGGGGGCAAGATAGAGGTATAGGATTAAAGGATACAAACTACTATGTCATAAATACCCAGTGGTGGAATTGATGGATCATATGGTACCTCTATTTTTAGTTTTTGAGTAACCCCCATACTGTTTTTCATAGTGGCTGAACCAATTTAAATTCCGATCAACAGTTTACAAGGATTCTCTTTTCTTCACATTCTCACCAATGTTTGTTGCTTGTAGACATTTTGATGTTAGCCATTCTGACAGGTGTCAGGTAATATCTTACTGTGGTTTTGATTTGCATTTCTCTAATAATTAGCAATGTTGAGCATTTTTTCATGTGCATGATAGCCATCTGTACGTCTTCTTTTGAAAAATGGCTATTCAGGTCTTCTTTTTGTTTTGCTATTGAGTTCTATAAGCTATTTATGTACTTTGGATATTAACCCTTTAGTCATCTTATCATTTGCAAATATCAGTGTTTTATAGTTTTCTGTGTGTGTCAGTCTTTGAAATGAGCCATTTATAAGCAACATACAGATGGATCTTTTCTTTTTTGTCCAATCAGCCACCTTGTATCTTTTAGTTGGAACATTTAGTTCATTGATATTTAAAATACTTATTGAAAGGTATATCCTTACTGCTATTCTATTACTTGTTTTCCAGTTGTTTTTGTAGTTCTTCTGTTTTTCCTCCTTTTGTGTCTTCCCTTGTAATTTGATGATTTTCTTTAGTGGTATGTTTGTGTTCTTTTCTTTCTAGTTTTTGTGTATCTGTTGTAGGTTTTTGATTTGTGGTTACCATGAGGTTCACTTATGTTGACTTACACCTATATCTATTTGTTTTAAACTGGCAGTCATTTAAGTTCAAATGCATTCTGAAAGATTTACCTTTTTTATTCCCCTTCCTCACATTACTTCTTGTTAGAGCCTTTTCTTTTCCATTTAGAGAAGACCTTTTAACATTTCTTTTACGATTGGTTTAATATTGAGGAACACTTTTAATTTTTGCTTGTCTGAGAAATTATTTCTCTCTCCTTCAATTCTAAATGATAATCTTGCTGGGTAGAGTATCCTAGACTGCAGTTTTTTCACTTCAGTACTTCGAATATAACATGCTACACCCTTCTGGCCTGGAAAGTTTCTGCAGAAAAATCAGCTGATAGCCTTATGGGGATTCTGTTGTAGACTCTATGTTTTTCTCTTGCTGCCTTTAGAATTCTCTCCTTACCTTTCACTTTTTTCATTTTAGTTATGATATGTCTTGGTGTGGGTCTGTTTACATTCATCTTGTTTGGGACCTCTGTGCCTTCTGTACCTAGATATCTGTTTCCTTCTTCAGGTTTGGGAAGTTCTCAGCCATAATTTCATCAAATACATTTTTAACCCCCTTCTCTCTCTCTCCACCTTCTGGGATCCTTGCAATGCAAATTTTGGTACACTTTATGTTATCCCAAAGATCTCTTAAACTTCTCTCATTTTTAAAATTTATTTTTCACTTTGCTTTCCTCATTGAGTAATTTCCATTATTCTATCTTCTACATCACTTATGCATTTTTCTGTATTAGTTAGTCTGCTATTCATTCTTTCTAGTGTATTTTTCATTTCAGTCATTATATTCTTCAGTTCTGACTGGTTCTTTTTATATTTTCTAGTTCCTTAATAAAATTCTCACTGTGTTCATCTATTCTTTTTCCTCATTCGGTTAGCATTATTACTAATGCTTTGAATTATTTTTCTGGATAGTTGTTTATTTCTGTTTCATTATTTATTTTTTCAGGGATTTTCTCTTGCTCTTTCAATTGAGGCCAGTTCTCTTCTATTTTCATTTGGCTTAACTTTCTCTGTCTCTATAAATGTAGGTGACATGGCTACCTACTGCAGTCTTGAAGGGGTGCCCTTGTGTGGGAGTGTCCCCATACAGTTTGTGTGTGCCCATTGCCTTGCAGAACTAGATTTAAATTAAAACAGAAGTCTTGTCTTTCCTCAGGGTGTGCTGGCAGCTATAACCTGGGTAGGAAGTGGAGCTGGAGATGGAGGGGCTTGGGCCAGAGCCAGGTGTAAGGCAGGACTTCCCCCTCTGCTCAGTATACCCTACTGGAGGTGCGGCTGGATCTCAAGTTGTTGGAGCAGAAGCCCTCATGGTTGGCTCTAGGCTGGCTCTGTTCCCTTTAAGTGTGTGCTCTCCCCTCTCCTAGTACTGGTACCCTGGCCCCAGAGAGGAGGAGTGCTGGAGCAAGAGAGGCCCATGTGGGCTCTCAGCTAATGATGGGTTGTAGGGTGTGGTGGTTTAACCACAGAGAAATTGCCCTCCAATGTGTCACCTGTGCAACTGCCAGAAATGGCCGTCTCTGTTAGTTTAGGTCTCCTTTATCCGTCACAGCTGATCACTCACCCAAGCCTCTTCCACCCCCATCTGTTGTGGGGCCACTCTGCAGGGCAGGCGGGGCCTGTGTTGGCTCTTGGCTATGGAGCACAGTCTGTGGCAGTCCAGCCTGGTGATTGATTGATCTTTCTTTCCTCCCTTCTTCCTTCCCTTCCCTTCCCTCCCCTCCTCTCCCCCATCTCCTCCCCTCCTCTCCCCTCCCTTCCCTTCCCTTTCCCTTCCTTTTCCTTCTTTCCTTCTTTTAAGTAAAGAAACATGTTCACATTTGGAATCAATGAACCAACATGACTTAGTGAACCACTATTTTCTATATGATCAATGCTTGATATTATACTGTCATTCATTGGTAAAGTAGTCATTCAGCATGCAGTGTAAACCAATGTATGTCAAACTAACAGATTACAAAATATTGCTTGATATAGTTTCAAATTCTACTGGAGCTAACCTTTGAGGAACTACCTCTGATTGAGCTCTTGGCATGATATCAAAGATGAATATACAGAATATCTAAAAAGGCTACTGACACACTCCTTCCTTATCCATCTGCCCATCAGTATGAGACTGAATTTTCTTTGTATACTTTAACCAAAACTGTATATCTTGACAGTTTGAGCAGAAGCTCATCTGAGAGTCCAGCTGTCTTTCATTAAGCCAGATATTGGAGAGACTTGCCAAGTATGTAGAACAATTTTACTCCTCCTAGTAATTTTGTTTGTTTGTTTTGAAAAGAAAGTTATTTTTTGGTAAAAATACCACAATTTTAGCTTGTAATATGATTATTATTATTATTATTGATTTAAGCAAATTAATAAATAGTATTTTATAAAATGTTCAGCTTTGTGATAAATCTTGAGAGAAATAGCTCATATAAATAAAACCTCTTTGGAGTATGGTATTTTTAACAGTATAAATTGTCTTCAGACCAAAACAGTGTGAGAATCACTGGTGTGGAAAGATAAGAGCATTTGTCAAGTGGAAATCTTTTTTTTTTTTATAAGATATCTTCTGGTAGTTATTTCATGAGTTGCAGTAAATTAAATAATCTGAGTTATAGTTATAATAACATTATTTATAAAATAGAGATAATAAGGCCTACTTCACATAGTTTTAAAAGATTTACTTAATGAGATCATGAACATGAAAACACTTTATAAGCTGTAAACTGCCCAACATTTTCAGTTGTGTGTTGATGTTTGTCTCTGGCATAGACTTATGGGACTGGCAAGATACTGAAAGCTCACAGAATTTTATATTACCTCTTTATTCTGACTTGTCCCTCTTAATTCTGCACATCAACAACAACAAATCAAAGATGATAAATGTCACCCATTTATTCAAGGCTCTCTTTAATACAGCTCCCAATGACCTGTCCCTAGTTACCTTCCACAAGAGCTATATGTGACCGGGACTCAGAGAAGCTCTGGCCAAAGGAGCTATACTCACAGGTCCTGCATTATGCTTTCTGCCCATGCTCTTCTACCTGCCCGGGAGGTACGTGGTACTCCTCCATCTTCAAGGCCGCTTCATGATACTTGTGAAGCCATTCCTGCCATTCTCCTGGTCTCCTGAATTTGGAAATGGTTTTCCCTTTTTTGACTCTGCATATTAATTTAATGTCTCTACATGTGCTTCACCTGGTTCACGTGTCTTTGCAGTTATTTCACATCAGGCCACTTCTCTTGGGCCATGATTCTCATCAAAAGGATTTTGTTAAGCTCACCTCTTTTATTCTCCACAGGGAGTATTGCTTAGAGGAGGTATTTAATAAATTCTAATTGAGTAGAATTGGACTAATAAATATGCCAAAGCCTGTTTTATATGGTGAGAATAATTGGTTTATAAGGGACAAGATGGCATATGAGGCTCAAATTCTTTTGAAGTCTGAAAACAGTTCTCTTAGCACGTACCATAGAGGGATGGTCAAAAGGTTACTTGTGATTTTCTAACCAAAGCAGGTAAATAGTGCTTCCCTCTCAGATGTCTCTCAAATTCTGTTGCTGGTGATTTGAATGTCATGCACAGCTTTGTAGCACACCTACACTTAGAAGTTTCCATGGACCGATTCAGTGAGTTGATTCAGTAAACTGAGCTAAAAAAAATCATTCAACCTGTTTGCAGTCCAATTTAGAAACTTTGTTTTCTGGTTTTTACTCTTCAGGGATCTTGTTTATTTCTGTAAAGATTATTGAATTATTTTTTCAGGTCTTGAAGAGTCCCTAGCCTTTAATTCACGTTCACAGATGGCCATATGAATTCCCTGTTCCTCTCGGTAAACTGCAAGATGAGTGTGAAATAGTGTTGACCAATAAGACTTTTTATGGTAATGGAAATATTCTCTATCTGTGCTGTCCAGCACAGAGCCACTGGCAACAAGTGACTTTGGAACACACGAAATGTGGCTAGTGCAACTAATGAGGAGCTCAATTTTAATTTATTTTCAGTTTAATTAAGCTTAAATTTAAATTACTTTTAACAGTGACTCTTGCCACTGTATTTGACAGCATAGGTGTATACAGTGAGTTGAAAACTTTTGCCTATCTGGGACAACTGGCCCATGAAATGGTAAATTGAGGGAAATCATCTGAAAGTAACTAAAATACCCTTTGTCTTTAAGAAACATAGAATAGGAAATACCTTTTATTTTTAAACTGAAGGAGCAGGACAGAAGAATTTATGGTGAGAGACAACAGAGAAAATAGAAACAGAAAAATAAATATACAAAATGACCAACACACACTTAAAAACTGAAGGAAAGGAAAAGGTAGGCAGGACGCTGGGGATTCTGAGGAGTTAATGAAACTTCCATCCTACCCTGTGTTGCATTTGGATTGTCTTCAGATTATTACCACTTCTGATCTTATCTTTTTATATTCTTATCATTCCTTGCTTATTGTTCTCTAATTGTTTTTTCATCAACTTAAAGAGGACTGGTGTTCCCTCAGATAATTCTAGAATTTCACTCAGATGATATGAATTCACTGTGTTGCCACAGTTATGTCCAGAAAAAAATACTATGCTGAGGGAGGCATTAAAGTAAGTCAAGGGTAACCACAAGCCAAAAATTTACAAGGGAGTCACAAAAATTAAATAAAATCCATGATAATACAAAGGAAAATTACCAAACCACAAAACGAAGAAGAAAGGAACAAAGAGGATATACCAATTCAACTGCAAAGATAAGTTCAAAATGGCAATAAACACACATCTATCATTAATTACTGTAAATGTTAATGGACTAAATGCTCCAGTCAAAAGACATAGAGTGGCAGACTGGATAATAAAGCAAGAACCTTCAATATGCTGCATACAAGAGACCACTTTAGGGAGAAGGACACATATAGATTGAGAGTGAAAGGATGGAAAAGGATATTCCATGCAAATGGAAAAGCCAAAAAAGCAGGTGTTGCAGTACTGATTTCAGACAAAATAGACTTTAAAACAAAGGCCATAAAGAAAGATAAAGAAGGACATTTTATAATGATTAAAGGAGTGATACAAGATGAGGATATTACACTCGTTAATATATATGCACCCAATATAGGAGCACCTAAGTACATACAAGAATTACTAACAGAGATAAAGGGGGATATTGATGGGAATACAATCATAGTTGGAGATTTTAACACTGCATTAACATCACTAGACAGATCTTCCAGACAGAAAATAAACAAGGCAACAGAGAAATTAAATACTACAATAGAAAAACTAGATTTGGTGGATATTTTCAGAGCATTACACCCCCCAAAAATAGGATATGCATTCTTTTCAAGTGCACATGGAACATTTTCCAGGATCGATCATGTACTTGGGCACAAAAGAAACCTCAACAATTTTAAGAAGATAGAAATTATCTCAAGCATCTTTACTGGCCACAATGCCATGAAACTGGAAATCAACAACAGAGAAACAAAGGAGAAAAAAAGGAAAGCATGGAGATTAAACAATATGTTATTGAAAAAACAATGGATCAATGAGGAAATCAAAGCTGAAATTAAAAATACCTTGAGACAAATGATAATGAAAGCACAACCACTGAAAACCTATGGGACACAGCAAAGACAGTGCTAAGAGGGAAGTTTAGAGCGATACAGGCCTTCCTCAAAAAAGAACAATCTCAAATAAACAATTTAACCCACCACCTGAATGAATTAGAAAAAGAAGAACAAAAAGCCCCAAAAAGCAGCAGAAGGAAGGAAATAATAAAGATCAGAGAGGAATTAAATACAATAGAGATTAACAAGACCATAGAAAAAATCAACCAGACCAAAAGCTGGTTTTTTGAAAAAGTAAATAAAATCGACAAACCTCTGGCCAAACTCACAAAGAAGAAAAAAGAGAGAGCACAAATTAGCAAAATAAGAAAGGAAAATGGAGAAATTACAACAAACAAAATAGAAATACAGAATATCATACGAGAATATTATGAAAAACTATATGGAACCAAACTGGATAACCTAGAGGAGATGGACAAGTTTCTGGAAACATACTGTCCACGAAAACTGAGTCAAGAAGAAACTGAACACTTGAACAATCCGATCACTAGAAAGGAAATAGAAATAGCAATTAAAAACCTCCCTACAAATAAAAGTCCAGGACCGGATGGCTTCACCGGGGAATTCTACCAAACATACAAAGAAGAACTCATACCAGTCCTTCTCAAACTCTTCCAGATGATTGAAAAGGAGGGAATACTCCCAAACTCATTCTATGAAGCCACCATCACCCTGATACCAAAACCAGGCAAAGACACTACAAAAAAAGAGAATTATAGGCCAATATCACTGATGAACATAGACGCCAAAATCCTCACCAAAATTTTAGCAAATAGAATCGAACAACACATAAAAAAGATTATACATCATGACCAAGTGGGGTTCATCCCAGGGACACAAGGCTGGTTCAACATACGCAAATCAATCAATGTAATACATCACATCAACAAGAGAAAGGACAAAAACCACATGATCATCTCAATCGATGCAGAAAAAGCATTTGATAAAATTCAACACCCATTTATGATAAAAACTCTCGCCAAAGTGGGTATAGAGGGAACATATCTCAACATAATAAAAGCTATATATGACAAACCTACAGCCAGCATAGTACTCAACGGTGAAAAACTCAAAAGCTTCCCACTAAAATCTGGGACAAGACAAGGATGCCCACTATCACCACTCCTATTCAACATAGTCCTGGAAGTCCTAGCCACAGCAGTCAGGCAAGAGAAAGAAATAAAAGGGATCCAAATTGGAAAAGAAGAGGTAAAAGTGTCATTATATGCTGATGACATGTTACTATATACAGAAAACCCTAAAAGGTCCACACAAAAGCTACTAGAGCTGATTGAAGAATTCAGCAGGGTAGCAGGTGACAAAATTAACGTTCAAAAATTGTTGCATTTCTTTACACTAACGATAAATCAACAGTAAAAGAAAGTAAAGAAACAATCCCCTTTAAAATAGCACCCAAAGTAATAAAATATCTGGGAATAAATCTAACCAAGGAGGTGAAAGAATTATACACAGAAAACTATAAACCACTGATGAAGGAAATTAAAGAAGACTTTAAAAAATGGAAAGATATTCCATGCTCTTGGATTGGAAGAATCAATATTGTTAAAATGGTCACACTGCCCAAGGCAATCTACAGATTTAATGCAATCCCTATCCAATTACCCAGGACATATTTCACAGAACTAGAACAAATCATAATAAAATTCATATGGAACCATCAAAGACCTAGAATTGCCAAAGCATTACTGAAGAGAAAGAAAGAGGCTGGAGGAATAACTCTCCCAGACTTCAGACAATACTATAGAGCTACAGTCATCAAGACAGCATGGTATTGGTACCAAAACAGACATATATAGACCAATGGAACAGAATAGAGAGCCCAGAAATGAACCCACAAACTTTTGGTCAACTCATCTTTGACAAAGGAGGCAAGAATATACAATGGAATAAAGACAGTCTCTTCAGCAAATGGTGTTGGGAAAACTGGACAGCAGCATGTAAAACAATGAAGCTAGAACACTCCCTTACACCATATACAAAAATCAACTCAAAATGGATTAAAGACTTAAACATAAGACAAGACACAATAAACCTCCTAGAGGAAAACATAGGCAAAACATTATCTGACATACATTTCAAAAATTTTCTCCCAGAAGAAATGAAAGCAAGAATAAACAAATGGGACCTAATGAAACTTACAAGCTTCTGCACAGCAAAGGAAACCAGAAGTAAAACAAGAAGAAAACCTACAGAATGGGAGAAAATTTTTGCAAGTGAAACCGACAAAGGCTTGATCTCCAGAATATATAAGCAGCTCATACAACTCAATAAGAAAAAAATAAACAACCCAATCCAAAAATGGGCAGAAGACCTAAACAAGCAATTCTCCAAGGAAGACATACAAATGATCAAAAAGCACATGAAAAAATGCTCAATATCACTAATTATCAGAGAAATGCAAATCAAAACTACAATGAGGTATCACCTCACACCAGTCAGAATGGCCGTCATTCAAAAATCCACAAATGACAAATGCTGGAGAGGCTGTGGGGAAAGGGGAACCCTCCTACACTGCTGGTGGGAATGCAGTTTGATGCAGCCACTATGGAAAACAGTGTGGAGATTCCTCAAAAGACTAGGAATAGACTTACCATATGACCCAGGAATCCCACTCCTGGGCTTGTATCCAGAAGGAACCCTACTTCAGGATGACACCTGCACCCCAATGTTCATAGCAGCACTATTTACAATAGCCAAAACATGGAAACAGCCTAAATGTCCATCAACAGGTGACTGGATAAAGAAGAGGTGGTATATTTATACAATGGAATACTACTCAGCCATAAAACCCGACAACATAATGCCATTTGCAGCAACATGGATGCTCCTGGAGAATGTCATTCTAAGTGAAGTAAGCCAGAAAGAGAAAGAAAAATACCATATGAGATCGCTCATATGTGGAATCTAAAAAACAAAAGCAAAAAGAAACAAACAAAAACAAAGTGTAAATACAGGACAGAAATAGACTCACAGACAGAGAATACAGACTTGTGGTTACCAGGGGGGTGGAGGGTGGGAAGGGATAGCCTGGGATTTCAAAATTGTAGAATAGATAAACAAGATTACACTGTATAGCACAGGGAAATACACACAAAATGTTATGATAACTCACAGAGAAAAAAATGTGCCAATGAGTGTGTATATGTTCATGAATGACTGAAAAATTGTGCTGAACACTGGAATTTGACACAACATTGTAAAATGATTATAAATCAATAAATGTTTAAAAAAAAGAAAAAAAAGTATGTCAAGGGCTGCTGTGGGTATGGACTTACTCAGAAGCATAAAGAAAGGAAGGATCAGAAAAGTAGCATTCTTAATAACTGGGAAGGAGAAAGATGAAAATATTGTTTTAAGTTTTGTGAGAAATTTGGGTAGATATTAGAGAATCTGCTACTTCATCCTTAATCCCCTCATTTCTTTATTAAATGATATATGGATCTGTAGATTTAAGATGTTAATAATTGGCAAACAGGTGTAGTAAAGTAGGTCATTAGGTCATTAGATTTCATAAAGAAAAGCTGTTTTCTCTGTATTCCCCTCTAGGCTGAGTAGAGTTGCATCTGCTAAGGCTGGCAGTAGACCTCATGGCCACTTTAACAGTAAATCAAATCCACGTTACTGTAAAAAATGATAATGCTCTCAAGGACCACCGCTAAAGTTGAGAAAGTAGTAATTTGGAAATTTTGTGCATGATCTCAGCTAAGCGAATCATATAGCTGAAAACAGAATTAACTTAATTTATGCTCCTTCTAAGAATACACCTTCCCAAATCTTTTGAACACTCTGAAAACCCTTTAAACAGTAATAATCTATAGTATTGCTATAATTTCACGAGTGAAAAAACAGTAAAAAGGGAAATGTGAAGCAAGCTTCATTATATATTAAGTCTAAAATAGGCAGTATTTCTTAAATGAATGGCCCTACCTAGAATGTTGTGAAATCAATTTAGGGGGACTCAGTAGCAGTGTTTAGCTCTTTAAGCAAGATAAGATGGGATAGGCTAGAGTGCATAGCATGTAGTAAAGGTATATATTATATCGTGAAATTTTATTTCATTTAGATGAGTATGTATTTATTTGTATATTGGTTATATTGTATAATGTTTTTCTGTTGTGGGTTACCTTGACAAAGACTGTTCTAAACGAACAATTGATTTGCTGCTACTTTTAAGCAAATAGAAGCTGTCAGCAGCCTTAAGTGAGTAGGCGGTGGGACCCAGGTCAGAGGTCACAATAACTTGCATGTGTGTGAGGTAAGAAGTAAATGTACACATGCGCTAGTAGCATGAGTCAGCATTATGAACAATACGCATGCGCGGGCCTAATAAAAGGACAAGTGCGTACACCTGAGGGCGCGCCACCCGCTTGTACTGCAGTAAAGTGCTGTTTTGCTCTATGCCAGCTCCTCACGCCTTCCATTTGGGCAGCTCACCTCGGATCCCTCTCCAGCCTCCTGCGGCTGACAGAGCACACATTTTTTTTTTTTCTTGGCAGGAAACAGAAATTTTTAACATTCATAGAAATTTCCTTGTTGGTGTTTTTGGGTTAAAAGATGGTAAATTTGTAAGAGTTTACCGAATTGACAGTATAAATACATTTATTTTCTATTGATACTGTGTTTTGCCCTACCTTCTGGAAGTTTTCTACATCTTTAGCTTCCAAACCTTCAATTGAGTATTTTATTTCTTCTACCACCCTTTTAGTATTCAAGATCACCTCCCTCCCGTTGTTTTTTTTTTTTTTTAAACATTTTCCTTTTCAGTGAGCCTATGCTTCTGACTATAAACTTCACAAGAGTTTCTCAGTTTTTTTCTCCCTGGTGGGACACGACAGCAGTAGCTGACTAGAGTTGGGTATTCCCCTTTCCCTAGGTCAATCAGGCTCTGATTGTTTCCCAGCAGGCTGGAATCTGCTTAATTGGTTTCTCCTGAGGGCAGCCCTTTTTAAGCACCGAGTGTTGGGGCAAGAAGTTTCAAAATGGCTTCTTTTCCTCTCTCCCTGCTGGAAGCTGTGGGTGATTTTTCTCCGTTTTTTACTGTTATTCCCTGGTTGAACTCCTGGAGGTAAAACTAAAAAAAAACTGTGGAAGTCCCCCCGTGACTAGGGGCCCTGGAAGAGTTGTCCACACTCTAGTAGTTAGTCAGTTCCAGTTCAGTTTGTCCTACCTGCGTCAACACCCGTTCCTGGTTTCGGTGGCTGTTTCTGCTCCGTCTCTGCCCAGGTAAGCTGTAATATACTTTTCTATAGCACTTTGTTTCATGGTTGCAGTTTGTTTTCTTACCTCTTAAAAGATACATACTTTAAAAATATATATATATTACTTCAGCCTCCTTGCCTAGTCTCTGTTTCCTCCACTTTGTTCTTGTTCTGTTTTGGACTACTACACACGTTGAATGCTGATGTGAATTGTCTGATAATTATTTGTAGCTGTTGGCTCATGGTTTTAATCGAATTTTGCACTCAAACACAGCACCCATCCACCTCCCATTTATTATTGAGATCATGTAAGAAACTGAATAAATGGGCGGTGTCAGATTTTGGAATCAAGTTCTCTTGGTATCAAAAAGAAATTCCTTAAGTATTTTCTGTTTCTGAGCACTAGAAAAATTTGTGTGAAAATCATTTTATGTCTTCCTTAAATGTTTGGTAGAAATAAATAATAACTTGGATCTGGAGATTTCTTTATTGGAAGGTTATTAATTACAGATTCAACTTTTTAAAATTGATACACACTACTCAGATATTCTGTGCCTTCTCGTACGGACATTGACCATTTGTATTTTCCTCAAAAGTGTCCATTTTTTAAAATTTATTGGGCTAAAATTATTTATATTTTACTCTCATTTGCTGCTCAGTGATTCTACGAACTGTAGTGATTCCCATCTTTCTATTCCTGATATTAGCTGTTTGTGTTTTTTTCCTCTTTCTTTTTCTTTATTTTAGTCGCATCTAAAGTTTATTAATTTTTGGCTTTTTTTTAAGATCTGTGTTTGATTCTGTTTTATTAATTTCTGCTCTCATTATTTTATTCCATATAGTTTCTTTGGATTTACTTCCTCTTATTTTAATTTTGCCTTGGCTTAATGAAAACCATCAACACTGGGCATTTTTAAACTGTGTACCTTCTTAAAATGATTAATGAGGTGTATGGAATGGATAATTTAATAATCTATTAAAAAGCAATGATTTTAAAAATTATACTTAATACTTCTGTGAGAAAATTAGTTTTTTTTTGAGATAGAAATTTAAAACATTCTGATAATACCACATAATTGGGGAAAACTTACATAGTTTTAAAAGATTTTTTTATTTAATTAACAGACATGCTAGAGAAAAAAGTTGCCCAAAGTAATATTTCTGAAATAATAAGGAATAACTAAGTATAGGGATTCTTTGAATTCATAATAAGGTGATGTGCAGAGTGGAGAAGACATTAGCACTAAAATTTAAATTTTAAGAGCTATATATACAAATTTTACATACAATGATTGGTGTACTTTAAACTTTAAAATAAAGTGGAAAAAAACTTATATCATTAGCATTTAAGAAAAGGCAAAAATTAAGAGACTATTTTAATCTTCCACTTAAAATTTTAAAAATGTTGTATTTTGGATCAGCCTTATAAAAATGTTGAAAGTTATGAAATAAATTTTTAAAATGTGAATGACTTACACTGTTTTAAAAATGTACTATTGTCAAACAGACTATTGATTGGGTTGCAAAATTAAGATTTCATGGAATTAAAAAATTTTCCATAAATTATGAAAACAGCTCCCATTTTCATGTTCCATTCTTTTTTCCTTATACTTTTGCTTTGATAATCTCTTTTGTAAAACATGCAGAAGAACCTAAATTAGCATCAATTAAAGTACCATTCCTTTAGAGCATCCGTAAGAAGTATGCTATGGGAATTAGCTTTCTCATTAATAATTGTTATAAAGCAGTCGTAATGATTTGCTTATCATAGTTTGTATTGATTAGGATATAGCTTTCACACTGTGTTGTTAAAGAATCCTTAAGGAAAAACAGTGGTCATCTGGGCTTGTAATCTAGACATTTATAATTTATCAGAGATCAGGTATTTAGTTTGTGCTCAGTATATCAACTGACTTGCATGCAACATCTCATTTAACATTTACAAAAACTGCATTAAGGAGGTATTATCTGACTCATTTAACAGATGAGATAGCTCAGGACTACAGGGGTTAACTTAAGTATTTGCCCAAGGTCAGCTGAGTAGCACTGAGATTTGAATCCAAGAACTCTGATGAGTGGTAACTCTTAATGCATTAAAAAAAATTACAGAATAATGAAAATAAACATTTCAGTTCTCTATTGTTTAAACAAATGTCATCATGAAACTCAATGTTATCCTTTAGGGGAAAGATTTTTATAGCTCTTTGATTACCATTTAGAGCTTTCTGTTGTTTGAGATGATCTTGAATTTGGAATAGGAAAATTTTCTGGACTTTTGTTAGTCAGAGATACCACTGAGGACAAATAGCAAGAAGTACTTTTTAGTCTCTGAATGTGCCAGCTTTGAACACTGTTCTGGTTATTTTTCTTGACCCCCAAAGAAGTGATGATCTTAGAGGCATCAAGAATAATGATTTCTACTCTTTAAAGTATACAGTTTCCGTCAACATCTGGATTTTCCTGTTGAGACAGATATTAAATATATTTGTAGGACCAGTGTGTGGATGATACACATAATTAAAACTGCTTCTTTTTAAGTCCAAGGGCATTCTTAATACAAACAAAGCTTTATTTTTAAATACCGGACAAACTTTAAGAATTTAGCCCTCTTTTCTCATGGTCATTTATGTTCAAATGCTTACTATTTCTTGGGCTTTCCAGACAAATAGTTTCACTCCCGTAGACCTGGCTGTTTCTCTCAGTTGTAAGCTGTTTTTGTCTTGTTCAGGAAAAGAATCGGTCCCTGGTTAGGCAACCCTGATGGAAGAATATTCCTCCCAGAAGGGTGTTCTCTCAGTGCTTTCAGAAATTCATTTTACAATTAAATGTAAATTGCTAAGATGGTGTTGACAAGTTTAACCTTTTTCAGAATATGGTCAAGAAGGAATGTGGATTCGGTAGAGGATTTTTTTTTTTAATGCTTGAGTTATGTAAACTCAAACTGTTTCTTCGAAAACGAAAAGGAATTCCCTTTTGAAGCATAAAACAAAATGTCTATTAACAAGCACCCCATTGGATTGCTTTTTGCAATCTCTGTTTTTTGTGGCAGTGAGGGATAAAAATTGATGTTCTTGGCATCGTCTTGTTGTTTATAGCAAAATCCAATGCTGTGTATGCATGGTGTTTTTACTGTGCCAGTATCTCAGACTATCCATGAAGTGAATTTATTTTAAAGCTTATGTGTCTTCTTCTGACTAAATTGGAGAGAGGCGATGTAGTCATCTCATGCATTTTATTGCTATTGTAGCTGCATGTGTTTACTCAGTGTGGAATGTAGTTCACATGAGGACTTCATATAATTTCTTCCAAATGTATTCAGTTCGCCTTGCTCTGGAGTCACGATGCTATGGCTATTATTCTTAAATATCTTCACCTCATCTTATTCCCAATCTATCTCCAATTTTATATCCTTCTCAATCTCCTCATAAAAATAAAACCAAAACAAAGCAAACAGCTGAAGAACATTGCTTGCAAGTGTTTTTTGTTGTTGTAATCAATTTTAAAGATTTCCAGTTGAAAGAGTGACAATAAGCTAGGTGATCAAGATGCTGTAATCACAGCTATTCTTTGCTTTACTCTATTGAGAAGCAAATAGGTTCAGAGTCTACAAGCCTTTGTTTCTAATATTCACTAGTATCTTAAAACCAGTCCTAAGAGTTCTAAAACATTTTCAATTACATTATGACCTAACGTGGACAGGGCTCACAAAGTCTGTATTTTAGATTGAAAGAGCTAGAAGACCTCTTAAAGCTCATTTAGTTCGAATTGTGTATTTCAAAGTTAGGGCAGTGGGGGATAGAGGCTTATGGACTGTGACTCACTCAGGGGCTCTCAACCATGTGTCAGATCAAGAATCAACCTAGGGTTACTAACTCCCAGCCTGGTACCCTTGGTAACACCATTCTTCCTCACTAGAATCTAGCATATATTACTGTGTACACATTCATGTCCTAGTGTGTGTGTGTATAATATATATATTATATATATATATATATATATATATATATATATAGTATATGTGTGTGTACCTTGTGTTTCTCTGTGTCTGTAAATGTACATATATTGATGCAAGATCAAAGCTAGCAGTTAAATCAGAGAATGGGAAGGCATGGAATTAACCAGTGTTTTGAAGATAAAGCAAGGACATACAGGACAAGTGAAGGTATTTTAAGCCAAGGTCATTATGAGCCCATGTTCTGTCAACAGAAAACTTGAACAAGCTGCAAAGCAAGGAAAATATATCCCAGGGAAATCTAATAAATTGAAAAGCTTGAGCCAAGAATGGAAAAAATACAGCATTTAAATGAAAAAGTTGGCCCCGTGTCATCTTTGATGAAAATATTTGAATTGTGTGTTTTTGTTCTGTAAACTAGTAATCAAAATAATTCATAATATACCGTTGAAAAATGAATGTAAAATAATAATCAGTTATTTATGTGATCTATAAGAATGGCTGCTTAGAAGATATAAAGATGCTTATATTGTATTCTTTTTCTTTTTTCAAGAGACCTCTGCTTGAATAATTCATTCAACCTAGGACTCCTTTTTATTCTTACTTGGCGCTATGTCCTACTGTCTGAAATACCATAATACTGCTTTTTTTCTAATTTACATGGATATATTAAATATACATTTAAGCTATATTTTGCATGTTTTTCCCCATATCGATTATCATAGCAACAGCTTCTTTCCAAAGCACTTTTCATCTGTGAACGTTAAACAGGAAAAGCTCTAGGAATGGTGCTGTATAGACAGTGCTAACAAGGATGTCTTGAGCTCTGAATTGATCACTTTTCTCTGCGTAGTATGAAAGTATTTTAAATGTGTCTACAAACGCGTAGACCAAGCACACAATATGATAATCAACAATTGTGTCAGTTAGGATCCTTGCAATCACCAAATACCCATTGGCATATTAAACTTGAAAATAACTGAAATTTTTGCCTTCCAAGGGTTTGCTTTTTTTTTTTTAATTTAAGATGCTCAAAGCTATTAAATGATTCCTATCTACAGAGAAGGATGGTTTTGCAGATTAGGCATTGTTTGTGCTGCTAGTATTTAGAGGGGTGGTGGGAAGATCCTTGCCCAATTCCTGCTTCCTCAGGATCCCAAGTAGTTATTGTTTCGTTTGGACACAAATATTCTGAAGGTCTGGACTGCCCTGTCGCCTTGTGTGTGCCTCAGAGGAAGGGAGGGGACACTTTCACTCCCTGATTGTACAGAAGGTTGAGATGATGAATGGGTGGAGGAGAGCTGTGTCATCAAGCCTGCTTACCTCAATGGGGACGCTTCCTCCAACTGCTCAGCTGTGCTCTTTCCTCCCCACATGAATAAATGCAGTTCAGATTCTTGCAACATTCTACCCAGTTGTTTAAAAACCTGCAACCAATTATTTTTCCAAAATCTCAGCTTGTCCTTTAAAGACTGTAGATTATTTTTGATAAGAAAATAAGCTGGTCATGTAAAACTCTTGGTAGGGAGCAGCAATTGGCTCAGAGTCTCCTGTTTTTCTCAAAAACTGTTTTGTACTTGATACATTTAGCATTCTTAAAGTATCTAAGAATAAATCAAAAGGTATTTTCCGATGAGATCTTAGCACATTCACCCTTTTCAAAACACTTGAGCCCTGGTGCAGGTAAAACATTTCCCTTATAAGATTTATCTGAAAGACTCCAAGCAGTGTTTCATTTTTATCTTTCTTTCAAATAATTTAATAAGCCTTTATTGAATTCTTAGTATGTGCCAGGCACTATTCTGGGGGCTAAGAATATGATAGAAGAAAACTGTGGCCTCAGAGCTTTCTAAAACAATAGAAAAACATTTACTACACTAATAATATGCATATGTATAAGGTAGTAAATTATCAATCTATGAAAAAGTGCAAGTACTTTCAAAGCAAAGAGGCAGCCCAGAGGGGAGAGAGACGAAGGGTGATAGAGTGAGGAAAGGCTTTTTGAGGAGGACATGTCTGAACAGGTATTTAAGAGTTAAATAATTATTTACTCAATGGCAGTAAGCTGATGGGGTGGGGTAACCCAGGTGGAGAGGCAGTGTCGTGGGTTGAATAGTGTTCACTTTACCTTAGAATATGACCTTACTTGGATCTTTACCAAGTTTAGGGCTTTACCAAGTTAAAATGAGGTCATTAGGATAGGCCCTAATACAATACCTTGTATTGGTGCCTTGATTAAAAAAAAAAGGGGGGGGGGAAATCTGGAGACAGATGGGCAAACAGAGGGAACACATGTGCACATCAAGGAGAGACTAGGTCTTACATCCAGATTTTCCATCACAGCCCTCGGAAGACACCTTGTTCTCAGACTGTCTCGTCTGCAGAACTGTGGGAGAATACATTTCCATTGCTGAAGCTGTCCAGTCTCTGGTACTTTGTTATGGCAGCCCTAGCAAACTAATGTAAGATTGGCAAAGGCTTGGAGGTAGGGAATAAAACATGAGTTGTTTGGGGAACTACCAGTTCTGAATGCTGGGCTCATAGAAGCCTGTGTTGGCAGAGTACCTAGAGGTGAGGCTCTGTCAGTAGACAGCAGTGGTTTCCAGAGGGCTCAGGCCAGGAGTTAGACTTTGTCAAGTAGATAATGGGGAAGTCAGGCAGGAATCTTTATTAATGGAGTGATGTTGCCATATTTTTGTTTAAAGAGGACTGATCTGGCAGCAGTGTGAATGCTATTTTGGAAGAGTACGAAGAGATATTGTAAGTAGGGTTCTTCTTGGCCACAGTTACCAGTCTGGTGATGCTTGGGTGATTTAAAGGTGTCTGCAGGGCAAATTGCAGATGGTACCAAAGAGTCCATCCTGCCGAGACCCATGCATCAAACCAAGTTCATTCCCATATGTGCTCCCCACATGTACTAAAATCAGAGATCAAGGAAAGTGTTGCCTGAGTCTTAGAAAAGATCAATATTTCTTTTCTCCAAAATTAGTTATTATACTCCATGGAAAATACTTACTATATGGGGATTTTTTTGACTTGTGAGGAATAGATGCCACATAATAAGGTGCATTTTGCTAATCGTAGGCTGTCTTACTAATGGACAAGCCCACAAAGGGCTAACGCCTGTCTTTCACTGGCTCTTTATTAAGTAGGCTGCAGTGGAGATAATCATTCTCACTGAAGCTGACATGCAACCTAGTAGAATCAGCCTGGAGAAAATCGTAGGTTGAAAAGCCAATGTCCTAGAAAGCTGAGTACTTTGAGCCAGTTGGTCTATTCAGTACCAACTTAGTGTTTGACAATATTATAAAGGAGCATGACTGCCAATAAAAACAACTCTAAAAATACATTTCTATGTGTTTGGCAGCTTATTACTTTTAGCATGGCTGCTTAAATACCTCTTTGTGCTTCGTTCTTTTTTTTTTGGCATAGGCTTAGCACATTCGAGAGTATTTTGACATTTTCTTCTGTGGGGTCACTGAACATCTGTGCAGAGCCATACGCATGCATACTGATAGATTTTCTTGTCCTATAGTCACTTCTTATTTACTTATATAGATTTATTACTATATTTATTTAATCATTTCTTACATATTTCCCAGAAGATGACTCCCTAGCTATGCCACCAATGACTTCTCCAACTGGCAACAGAAATAAAGCCAGATTATCATGTAAACTGTGGACATGAGGATGCTTTCTGAAGTGTTTACTGTGAGAAAGGGTATAATACAAATGTAAAACCCATGGTAAATTGTCCCTTGTCTTTGGGATATTGTTCCTCACAGCCCTTTCAGAAGTGAAATAGAGCTGTTAGAAGAACAACCGTGGTTGCAGGGTTCTGATAATGTATTTATAATTTCCAGCATTTACTGAATCCTTACCCTATAATGGGCACTTTACTACATAGTTTGCATGTTTTACTTTATTTAATTCTCATAACACAGTATGGGATTATGATTATTATCCTTATTTCATAGGGGGAAATAGTCTTAGGAAGATTTAATAAATTACCTAATAAGTTTAGGAAACACTGAAGCTGGTTTTTCATGAGAAGAAACAACCATTAGGTAAAACAGTGTCAAATGCTCAGGAAATGTGTGTTTGGATGTGTTAATGAGGTGTATTTATGGGTGGTGTGTATGTGCATGTTTATGTTTGTGTACATGACTATGAGCATGTGTTGTGTGTTTGTGTACATTTGTGATATGTGAGTATGTGGAGTGTGTGTTGCATGTTGGGGTCAGGCTGAGGGAGGACAGAGGAGGATTCTCTCATCTTTAAGACTCCTATGTTGGTGTGATCCATTCCTATAAATTAGGGGGGTAATAGGATTTACTTTGTATTTGGGAAAATATGTCAGTATTTACTAGGCTATCGCAAATGAATTGTGATTTGAAGAATAAGCTTATTTGTAACCAAAATGTATATTGCATGGGCCTTTTTCCTTTTTTCATACTCACCATTCCCCCGAGGTAAACAGATGTCATCCACCACTCTACCCAAGGCCATGAACCAAGTAACTCAGTTCTCCAAAGACCTGGTGAGGAACTTCCTGGTAAACAAGCAGGAATGACCACATTAAAATGAAGCAGACTCAGGAAGCCTTTGCGAACCTGTAGGATGCACCTAGTTATGTACCTAGAGGCCCGACTTGTGCATGTGGGTTATGTTGTGTATAGATTCAGTTGGCTTGCTGGGGTTGATTTATCCAAAGAGAGAAGACAAGACCACAGCTTACGGAAGACGTTGTTTCCAGCAAGTCTCAGGGTTTTGGAAATGGATGCGCTACAATTGCAGAAACAAGGCATGTGCTGGTAGTCTGACTCCTCTAGATTTCTGATGGAGGCTTATTTTCCCCTCAACTTCAAATATTCCATCGCACGAAAACTTGCACTTCTATTTTTTGGTCTCCCTTTCTCCAGATGGAAACTTTTCTTTGACAGACTCCAACTTATATAAACAAATGCAAATATTAAACTTCAAAATAAAAGGCTAGAAATATATTTCACTCCGTGACCTTGGAAAATGTCTGCCAGTTGGCAGCAGCCGCTTCATATAATCATGCTGTCAACCTCAGCTCTGCCTTTCCAAGAACTCAAGTGGTAACAGAGCTCTTAAATGGGAAAGGGACTGCACAGCTTAAATGTTTTGTTTTTAATTCCCTCACACCTGCTACTGGACTCAGGGAGGAGGTTTGCAAACACAGAGATACAGTGGGAGAGCTCTTAGGTCAGGGCTACAAAAACAAGCACTGTCTGTTTTGCAACAACAAAAAATGGCCACTTCCTCTCTGAAGAGCTGTGATAAGCGATCCTGGAGGTGTGTGTGGGGCTCTTAATGAAATTAATCTTTCTATCTTAAGTCACAAAAAGAGCCCACGGCCTTCATGTTAATACGGGTTCATAGCCCATTTCCTCAGTGCCACCCCTTCTTTTTCACAAGCCTCTTCCTCTTCCTTCCAGCTCCAATAAACCTAAGGAGGGTAAGGACATAAAAACATAATGAGCACACGCACATACACACACACACCTCTCACACCTCACATTGATACCAGTATTTTCAGGGATTCATATTTTAGCTTGTAATTGGATTATCTAAAATAAAGCAGAGAAATATAAATGAAATCTGTGCATTCCTTTCTCTCCCTGATGTCATTAATGTAAGAATACACTTTGGAAAAGTAATCTCAATCCTATGGAAATAATGCAAATATTTCCTTCTTTGTTGCAGCAAATGTTTATTAAGTATAGCAGATTTGTCTGCTTTGCATGAGAAGAGTGGAATTTCAGCCTTGTAATAGTAATATGTATAAACAAATAAATTAGTACAGATTTGCTAATTCTCAAGAAAGATAGCTCTTTTGAGATGTAGATTTGAAAATGAGATTTAATTATTTCTGGGACAAATCATTTGGGATTTGCTTATTACACTAACCTTCCTAAAAGACAATTTAGGAGGTAAGCATTAAGCGTCCTGGGAAGGAATAGACAGTAACTCAACACCAGCATAGTATGATTAGAAAAAGAGTCTGTTATTGACTCTTAACAGAATTCAAAGAAGAAAAATTCCAGACAAAGCTATTTTAAGTCACTCTTGTCACCATTTTCCTAGAAACTTGAGCCATTTTTTTCTTGACTATGCTCATTCATGGAGGTAACATTGACAATATCAGATCTTATCTAACTTGTACGGAGAAAGCCTAGTTTTTTCTGTATCTGCGCTGCACATACAGCTGTTAAGTATTTGAAATATGACTAGTTCAAATTCAATGTTCTGTGACTGTAAAATGCACATTGGATTTCAAAGACTGAGGATAGAAAATGTACAATACCTTGTACATTTAAAAAAATAGATTACATGCTGCATTAGAATATTGGATATATTGAGTTAGAGAAAATTTATGAAAATTAATTTTCAGTGTTTAATCCTACTTTTAAAAATGGCTGCTAAAAATTTTAAATTATATGTGTAACTCACATTCTTTGTCTATTAGGATAGTGCTACTGTAGGCAGTTCATTTTATTTTCCACATCATGTGACCAACTATGAAGCTATATTTTGTAAAAACAGGGTTTGAAAATTCTTTTCTCAAAAAGTACAACTTTAGATTTATGGTTAGATGTCCAATAGGTATCTGAGATTTTGTTTTCCTATAAAGCACCCAGCAGTTATTCAGAGTGAAAAAAATAAATTTAATGGAAATTTATCTTTTTATATGCATTTCATATTTCTTCCTTGTAGTGTGTGTATGTGTCTCCAGTATGACTAATGGTTACTCTGTATTATCAGATTGAGTTTTTGCTTAGAATTACTGTTTTATTGCCAACCTAGCTCTTTTCCCCTGTGGCACCACTTTTCTAAGATTCTTAGATATTCTTTTAACCTTAAGATTAAATTTGTATTTAATAATAGATTTAATTTGTAGTTTTAAAGTAATTTTGAACATCAACTCTATGGAGAGTGGCCTCCTCTGCCCTGGAATAGACACGAGCAGTTAGTCACGTCTGTCAGTGAATCAACAATACCCATGTCATGCTTTCTTTAGGCTTGGCTCTCAGCTAACACTTTTGAATAAGTAGGAGAGTCCTGGCTCCTACTTTCAAGAGACTGATAGTTTTGTAGGTGAAGAGACAAAATGACTTGCATTGAACCCGAGTGAGGTAGTATATGATGGGAAGATTTCATATGTAAATCAGTATTTCTGGCTTTTCTTGAAAAAATGGCAACACCAGCCTACATTATTGCAATGCAAAGTGTTGTCTGAAGTCAGTAGCTACTGTGCACATGGGATGGGCATACAGTGTGCTACTTTACATTGTCTATCTGGCTCATCTAGGTATTTGAGTTTCCAGTTCCTTGTCTAGGTAATTATTAATATCTCTTTCAACTCCCAGCTTTAGTTGTGAGATTCTTGACCAAGAAACCTAGAAATCTTCCTCAAAGGACTGTACTGTCAAAGTAGAGTTGGGTCCATTCTCTTCAAATAATTTCTACCAAAAAAACATCTAAGCCTATAAACAATCTTTTCCTCCACTCATGGTAGGAGGTATATCAGGTGGCAGTTCAGATAATAAGTATGGAAAATCATTTATTATCTGGATCACTTTTCATGACTCAGTATTTGACAGATCTAGTTTCTACTGCTGGTGTGAGATGTTTTTGGGGGGTAAACAAATACTGGCACGAGATTGTTAAAATTGTTACCTATGTGTTTATGGTATCTAACAAGGGATAATCTGTGTGGTAAGGTATTGTGATGTTATTGTTTACTAGTTCATCCAGAATTGAGAGTGGTAAGGTGCCATGATGGAAAACTGAATTTTCCATTTTTTCCATATGTTCTTAGGTGTAAAAAAATGTGTACATCACATAAAATTCCCTGTTAGGAATGATAAGCCAATGTTGCTCTTATTAAGGCATCCCCAAGGAAACAATATGTTAGTGGTTTATGGTATTTTGTCCTATTAAATAGTAGTGGATGATTGAATTCCATCCTGAAAAAAATTGATAATAGGTAAAAAGAAGGACTATAGTAATTCGTAGAAATAAATGTATTATTATAAACATATTGAGAATTTTCAGTTGTATTAACTGAATAATAAAATTATTGGATCAACATATCATTTAAAAAAATAGTAAATTATTCTTTCTACAATGTATGTCAGAATATTTTAGACAATTCATGTGTAATTTAAAGTACGTTTTAGGATTTCCTAAACAGATATTGATAACTTGAAGCTAGGTCAACGAAAGCATTATTAATAGAAAAAGGGATATTCTGGGCAGGTGAAAACAGTTGTTTGAGGGAGAGGACATGACCAGGCTAGGTGTGAAGCTAGTGAGTTCTCGTGTATTGTTTTCTGTGTATTTACTACTTCCTCAGTAGTCAAGGGTTGACAAAGAAATTAACAGCTAATTTTTATCACCTCCCCCTGTATGATCTAGCTTTCTAAATTATGCGAGGGATATAGTGAAATCCAAGAAATAGTCCCTTTTAAGAAGTACTCACTATGTCTTGGATTTCAAGTAAGCAGATCACAGATGCTACTTGGTAATATGTAATGAAGTCTTGTAGAATTTTAGCAAAGTTTAATGAAAATTCTAGCACTGGAATAGCCTGGGAAAGCTTGATGGATGAAGTAGGGCTCGATGACAATGATGAGGCTGAGTCACGGTGCTTGCATTTGGCAGGAGTGGTGCAAATACTAGATAAACTTAGGCAGAAATTCCTTTTCACCTGGCATTTTCAACATTTATGCTCCTTTTTAAGACTATGGCAAATTATGCATTAAATTCTGAATCTACTTTTTCATCTGTGAAAAGGAGATACTATTACACTTCTTATTTTCTTACGATTCCTTGCAATACAGGATGTTAGAAAGTCAACCTTGTTCTACTCAATTCTTTCATAGGTGAAGAAACTGAGGCCTGGGGAGAGGAAGTGATTTGACCAAGGTGACATGGTTGCTTCTATATGTTATAAAGAATTGATACCTGCTATCGTGGTGGGACTGTACAAGAGACAGATTAAGCATGTTTACAAGACACCACAAGGTAGGACCTCAGAAATATTTTGGGGAAAAATGTAAGAAACTTTTGTGTGAATGTTAAAAATACTATCAAAAGAAAAATTAGAACTTTACTGAATGTTCTTATTTTATGATTCAGTTTTGTTCTTATTTTAGATTTATATAGATGATGGAGAGTAGACACCATGATTTTTTAGAGTTTAAAACTTCTTAACATTTTCATGTAGCCCTTGTGTTTGACACCTGTTTGGGTCTTTACTTTTAAAACCATCTTTACTTTTTTTTTTTTTTTTTAACCAGAATCACCTCAAATTAACTCTGTTACTTATAATTGATGTAAAAGTCTATGTGCTACTCTCAGGCCTAGCGTCTCTGGGCCTCTCCCAGGTGTACCCGCTCTTTTCCTGATGAACACCTGGACCTCAGAGCAGCACTTTCTCCCCTGCACGTAGCGTGGGTGGGGACAGACCAGGCATGCGGCTGGGGAGGGTCAGAGTGTTCTGCAGCCCCACTAGTGGACTTTGCCCTGCTTGTGACACCCTAAAAGGAGCAGAACTTTTGGGGACCCATGAGAAGAGGTTGCAAACAGATATACAAGGAGGCAGCTCTCCTCATCAGAAGCACTCCTGCTTGCCCTGTTAAAATGGGCTTTTATGAATCAGGCTCCCAAAGGTCAAAGGGACCAGGCACTCGATCTAATCCTTGCAAAAGACTGTACTACGTTTAATGGGAATGCTCTTATATAAGGGTTGCCACACCATTGAAAGGAGATGAGATTTCATTACCTGTTTTTTTGAATGCTACATGACTGTTGGTTAAATGGGTAACTTTTATCTGTATCTTCAATTCATCCAAAAGGCTGATAGTGTATTTGGCCAGTAGAATGAGAAATAGTATTGGACATTTGAAATCTGTGCATTTGGCATTATTTGGAAAGCTTCTTGTAATGTTAATAACACAAAATCAACAAGGCTTGATTTTAACCATCAAAATTTTTTTGCTAATTGTGGTGCTGTTTGTCTGTAGCTACAGCAAACCCATTATGTGATGAAATTTTACATTTTAATAACTTGTGATGAAGTAGATTTTCTCTCTACCTGTTGAGTCAGTTCTATCTGATATTAAATTAGGTAACTTTTGATAATGATTTCTGCTTTTCATGGTGCTGTGTCTAATGAATGCTAAGTGGATGTGAATTGATGAGGATGATAAATTAAACTTGTATCAGTGCCATGAGGAGAATGAGAAGCCAGAGCTTTATAATGAGGAAAGATATAAAAGCATGACTTTACCAGACTCGTCTGAGAGTTTTAGATCTGACATTTTCTCTGGATGAACCTTGCAAAAAAATAACAAATGCATTTTACTTGTATCTTGCCTTTTTACTCATTTATGACACACAAATATCTTCCACAAAAATCTGGGGAAAGAGTGCCCCCGTGGAAGAGGTGTGTCTGGAAATATTGTTGGAGATTATAATTGTGTTCTCTGCTCTACCTGTGGTATTGCTTAATTGAATTATGGAATTACGGGAATAGCAGTAGAATTCTCTATGGGCCTGAAACAGTTAGGCTTTTCATAATTTGTTTATGCTGTTTGTTTTATCAGTAACACACGGAGGAAATAGGTTTTCTGCCTGCATGATGAACTTGATTTCTCTGTTGATAGTTCATGAATATTAGTCATTGAGTGACAGATTTTGTTGTATTTGTTTGTATTCATTGCTCTCCAGAGTGGTGGTTATATCTTGAATATGCCAGCTGTCTCTTGGGCCCACTTCACAAAATGAGAGGCTTTTCTCAAAGGGTAGTATTTTCTTCCAGAAAGTGGAAGTCAAGTTCTATTTTTTCCTTTCATTATTTGATAAAATTAAATATTGTGAAGGAAAAACATTTCCTTTTCAAATTATTTCTCACACAAATGGCACTTAGTTCAAAGATTTTTGCATTTTTCCCTAGACAGAGATGAGTAGCACAAAGAAATATGACTTGAATTTAATGGATGTACATGGTAAATACTACAAAGCACGTAGAATTATCTTCAGCAATAATGCATAATAAGACTTCTATATCTAGAATAGGATCTGCCATTCCTCTGCTTAGTATTTACGTCCACAGATAGGAAATGGGTATCTTGCTGAGAGGAAACATGAACCATACTGAATTTGTACAAGGATAATTGTGTCTGGTGCTAAACGAGAATATTCTCATTTTCTTCCCCTACATTAAGAAGTAGCTTTCAGTCCTCAATCAGAAGTAGTTAACATTGAAATCTACATACATTTAAAGATGAGTGAGATGCATGGTTTGTAGAAAGGATTGTACCTTCTGGTTAAAGTACGTGGATGAAGAGCTAGGATGGTACGTCTCACATGTCACTGCTGACACTAATGAGCTTAGGAGAGGACCCTGGGTTTCCTCAAGTATGAGGGATGAGTGAGAATGGGGTCACTCCTTCAACTGTCGGATTTATGTTGGCGGCTTCAGTGCTCCTCTACATAAATTCATGGCTGACTGATGGAAAATTCTATAACCAGAGGATGAAAATACCATCTCTGGAGCCCAAACACCTAGTACACTTGGGGACAAAGTCGGGGTGTTCCACACAGCTAATCAAGAAGAATCTAGCCAATGGAAGATAAAGGAAAATGGTTCAAGGGAAATAAAGTCCTACTGCACGAGGTGGGGGTGGGGGGAAACCGAGAAGGGATTTGCATATTGAAATTGTCCTGATTTGCAAATCCTTTGCTACAAGGACCAGTTAAACAGTGAAATAAGAATATATATGGTACGAAAAGCCATCTTGCTTGGTCTTCAAGAGGGAGGGAAAGTAAATCCTGTGTTGTGATATTTGCATCCAGAAAAGAGGCCTCTGTCAGTTGCTAGGATCCCATACATACACACTCCCTGTTCCCATATCCGAGCAATTATTTTGACCTCTTCCAGTTAGATGATCAGAATGGGTCTTGAAAATCTTCTTTTTAGAAGGCAAAATCAGGGCTACTGATGGTTGAGCCTCACAATCTAACTAGGAAATGACTACTTTCCTTTATTGGCCTCCTCAGGGTCATGTTGGGTGAATGTGCCCCCTCTTCCATCAGTATAAACTTCTACCCCCACTGGGAGCTAGACTTAGTCCTGTCCACATGTAGTTCAATGTGCCTTTTTTCTTTAAGATTCCAGAATAACTTTAAGATACACCTTTTAATTTTGAATATTACAAAAATGAGAGTAAAAAGGCCACATGTTACAGTTAGGTTAAATGTGCAAGTGTTTGCTGAGACACCAAACATCAAGTACAGTGTCATTAAAGTATGTTAGTGGATTTCTCAAGACCTAGTGCAAAGTCACTGATACTCCCCCATAAAAAACTTTCTTAGCCAGGGTGAGGGTTCCACTGGACCCTCCAGTATCAGAAGGCAGTTAAGAAAGCCTCTATCATAATCAGCTGGATTCTGTCACACAGTGTGATCTAGAGAATTCCTCTCATGCCATTTGAACAATTAAGAAAACCCTAAAAAATGAAAGAGCACTTAAAGGCAGACAGTTATCCTCATAGTTTTAAAGGCTGAAGTTTATTGGGAATTCTTTTATGTGTCAAGCACTATGTTAGCTACTTTATAAGCAATATTGTATTTTATTGTTTTGATACTTTTATACGATAGGTACTAATATCCATCCATTTTTTCACATGAGAAAACTGAGGCTCAGAAAGTTTAAATAAGTTGCCTAAAATCAAACATCTACTTCTTAGAAGCCAGAGCCACGTTTCCAACTCAAGACAGTTTCCTAGGTGGGGAGGGGATAGCTCAGTGGTCAAGTGCATGCTTAGCATGCACAAGGTCCTGGGTTCAATCCCCAGTACCTCCGTTATAAATAAATGAATGAATGACAGACAGTTTCCTGAGTCTGAGATCTTAACAACTTTCTTAAGTTGACTTTTTTGGAAACTATGAAGATGGAGATTTGGTTTTATAGAACTTGAGCAGACCCTGAATGTCTAAAACACTACAAATAATGAAAACAATCATAGCTGTCTTTAGGTTTATACTTGCTATTTCCTAGATGTATTGCTTAGTCTTTATAGCCAAAACAGGTCTCACCATCCCCATTTTATATATGGTAAAACTGAGTCGTGATGAGCAGAGTGGCTTGTCCAAAGTCTCATGGCTAGTAAGAACAGAATGCAGATTTGAAACTCAAGTTTGCCTAATTCCAAAATCTATCTTCCTACTGAAAGACTATTTGCAAACAGTCGTCTAGAAAAATATTTGCTTCATTTGTAACACACAAATGGTTAATAACTTTCATACAGAAAAATAAAGCAAAAATTAAGGTACTAAAGATGGAAAAATATACAGAATATATAGAATGCCACATTAGAAAGCAAAGAATAATTCTAATGGTCAATAAAGAATTTTTAAAATTAATATAAGGAGATCAAAAGAAATGCAAATAAAAACCAGTAAGATACCTTGTCTGAACAAAATAATTGAGCCTAAGTCCTTATTTTATGTTTTAACAATATCCAGTGACAGTGAATATGCAAGAAAACAGATATTCAAATATACTGTTCATGGGGGAGTAAGTTGATAAAATCTTTTCAAGAAGAGAATTTGGTGATACTAATCTGAAGCTCTAAAAGTGGATGTTGTCTTTGGCTCAGTAATTCCATTATCAGGAATGTATCTTAGATTTAATAAAGATTTCATGAAATAGAAATTATAGCATCTTTTAGAAAGGTGCAAAATCAACAGCAAAGTAAATGAGTAGTAATACAGATTGGTTAAATAAATTAGGACACATTTATAAAGTGGAATATGGGGCAGATTTTATAAGTGATAGTGCAAATATATATAGAGATAGAGTAATTGAATATAATAAAGCATTTAAACAATGTGTATACCATTGTTACCTTTTTTGCTTAAATAAGTTTGCTCTTAGAAAATCCCGAATACATAGACTCAAAATATTAACTTTTTTTTTTTGAGTATAGAATTTCTGGGTGATTTCTTTTCCTGCTTTTCTTTCCAACTTTTCTTGGTTGAGAATATTTAACTAAAAATTGAACTTAAAAAAAAGTTTAGTACGTGCGCACGCACACACACACACACAAACACACACACAAGTAACTTTCAAATTTAGTAAGAAAATAAAGTTATTACCAGGTTTTCCAAATGGAAAAAAATTCTTCTGGATTTCCAAACATTTGGTAAATTAGCTCCTGGATACAATCTAAGTAAGAGTTGATATAATTTACCTGAATACTAATGGACACTAAAATATTATGTTTCTTTATTAACTTTATACAAATACTATTCTGATTAAAAGAGTAGATGTTTGACTAAACAGTCATTTGTTTAACAAAAGGAGAGACCAACAACCAGAAGAAATGTATCCCATAGATAACAGCAGAGTGGGTGAGTTTTTTCTTAATTTGATGATTAATCCTATTCTTGTTCCCTAATGTATCCACTGTCTGAGCATTGTTTACTGATAATTTTTCACCAACAATAGATTAATTTATTTAAACAACTAATAATTCTTGCACTGCAAATAAAAATAATTTGATATTTATTCCACAAACAATTTTTTTGAACTTTAGGAAAACAATAAAATTAGTGGCTATTCAGGCTAATGAAAAGGTCTCATTGATTGTACTTATTATGTCCTTATACAGGTGATCTTGATTATATATTACAGTGGTGAATTCTTTGAGTAGTCTTAGGATACTTTTTTCACAGTAATTCAGATTTTAATCAGTATTTGTGTGGGGTAACGGAAAATAAAAATTTATTGTTTAGGCTTTTAAAAATTTTGCATATTCACAAAATAACAACTAAACTGAAGATCGTACTTTTGATCTCTGATTCCTCAGTTGTCAAGACTTAGCACCTATTTCTCTATTCTGTCATCTACTTATGGTTTAGCTGTTTATCTGCTCGTCTTATCTGTTTATTTATCATCTACTTATTGTACACATAACAGTTATTGAATGTGAGGAATAGAAATAAATGGACATATATACACTACTCTACAAATTGGAAATACAATTACATACAAAATCTTCATTTTTTAATTTAATTTAATAACTAGAATAAAAGTGTCTTAGATTTAAAAGCTGTAATGAATTTTCTCCCAAAAGAGTCTACTTCCTCTCTCTCTAAAAATACTAAAAATTAAAAAAAAAACTTTTGCCATCGATTTGTAATGACCAGCAAGTGTCAATTTACTTTATCAATTTTGGAAATGCATATTTTTTATCACTCTTCCTATATTGCCTTACTATTTTATTTAAGAATTATTTCCACAATTAAAAAAAAAGCTTTTCCTCTTTATGGGATGAAGGATGTTAACTAAACTTATGGTGGTAATCATTTCATAATATATGAAATTCAAGACATTATGTTGTATAGTTTAAACATACATAGTGCTGTATGTCAATTATATTTCAATAAAACTAGGGAAAAAAAGAGATTATTTCATAAGTATGAATAGACATCTGCAGAAGAATGTCCTGAGGATTTCTTAGCTTGAATAAAAATCATTCTTTCTTAAGGAAAGAAAAAAAGGTAAAATACAGAAACAGAAGAATAATGTCAGGAAGAAGACTTTGTCTTTAATAATGATAAAAATTCCTATCATAGAATTCTTAACACAAGATTGGAGAACCTGTCATTAACCCCAGACTTCTAACCCAAGCTTTCTTTCATTTAGGTAGAAAACCAGTTGGTCCTAAACAATCTCCCATCCATGATGTTAGTTTCAGGGTTGTTATTGTGCTGAATGAGACCTGTTTCTTCATAGTCAACTATCTTCTTGAGTTGGGGCCTCCTGTATCTCATAAATGATGTGTTCCTCTTCTGACATTTATTGTTCAGAGACCTACCCTCTTTTCACCGTTGCTGGAAAGTGCTGTGTCGGCAGGCAGAGTCTGGGTAGTGCAGACTATGCTTTCCTCTCTGGATGAAAACAGACAGAGGAAAGGACCGTATCTTCCTACGGCCCTGAGCTGCCCTCCTGGTAGGATGCTCTCCGCAGCTGCAAGGCTGGCCACCTGGGCCGGCGGCCCTCTTCAATAGCTGGATATCCTGTTCTGCTTTGCTGCTGCTGAGCTGTCCAGGATGATCGCCTGGGAAGTGAATTGTGACTTTCCAGGGTTTTAAGCTTGCCAAGATTAGTTAGGAAAACACAGTTTGGGGTTAGACAAATTCCAAATCTTCTGGCACTCTCGTTGCTTGAAATTTGAGAGAAGGAAAAAATAGTAGTGGGAGTTGTGAGCTTAAACGTGTTTGAAAGGGAGGGTTTTTGTTGAAAATATATAAATTATCAGTGAACATATTTTGTATGCAAGCAGTGGGACCCTAGTGAATTTTTTTTAAATGATACATTTAAAAAGTACGAGCTCCCTCTGTGCTGTGTGGAGTAATGTGTAGAAATTGTTACCAGAGGCAGTTTGGGAAAACAAATGCTGAGTGTTAGAGTTAAAAGACATCTCTGAGACTTGGTTGAATAATTAATGCTCTTAGATTTTAGAGGAATATTCTTACTTTAAAATTGTTCTTGTGCTCCAAAAAAAAAAGGAAAAGAAAAAAAATGTTCTGAAGTTTTGAGGGGAAAAGTTGTTTGACCCTTCCTCACTGGCAGTCCTGATCCTTCTCACAGATGTGCTATTGCTGAGTGAATTCACATGCTGGTTGGTTCGGGAAGACCCCTAGACCCCACAACATCAAAATGTCTGCTCTAGACTCACTTGAAATGGATAAAGGTGTGAATCTATTATGACAGGAGATCGATTCTGATCAAATTCCCCCCACTTAATATATTGACTGTTGATGGCCCTGTTGGTAGCTGCCCCTTAAGGAACAGTGTTTTTGTTTGGTTTCAGATCATGTTTTGAAGTCCTGAGCTTTCTTGCTAAAATGTCTAACTTTTTTTGGTCTGCTTTAAGATAAAGGCTATTTCTTTTCCTATTTCTTTGGTTTGAGGAGTGTCATTAGTGAATGAAACCAGATCTTCATCTAAATATGACAGTTTCCTTCGCTAGTTCTGAGCCATAGACTGTGAAAACTAAAATTAAATTGTAGGACAAAGCATTTAAGCTTTTAGAGAGTCAAAGTGGAACAATGATTATTTCCTACTATCGAATTTCATAAACTGAACTCTAGGACTAGGATATTGGTCTTCTATGTTCTTTCCACTAAATTCACGATTGTAATATGAAAGACTAAAATATCTAAATATTTTTAAGCATTTTTACTTTTACATTATTTTAAGACCAACAGTTTAACTTGAAAATTTACTGTATTTGTAATACACTGGCATCAAAAATTATTTTTCAGGTTTCTGTCTAAGTGTATCCTTTGAAAAGTTAAGTATGTAAATATAAAATTCTTAAAGACTCTTGCCAAGGATGAAGTTTTATATCCTGTCACTCAAACTATGCATAGGGGTTAATCAAGTCCCCAGTATGAATTCAGAGGAACTACTTTCTAGATGTATATGTAAACCCACATTCACACACACGCGTGTGTGTGTGTATGTGAGTGTGTGTAAGTATATAAAAAGCTCAGAGTGTGGATCTTCAAAGCGGTCAAGTTTTTAAAATATTATTCATATTTGATTTTATGCACAGCTGTGGTTTTCCCTCTTCTGTTTTTATTAGGGCTATAACTTCTGTTTTTAGAAAGAGCAAATTGGAGACTTATTTATGGTGAGGCCGAATGTTAGTTAATATTCAGTTTCTAATTTGGTAAGTGTGGACGTGTGTATGTATGTGTAGGTTTAATTTCATCCACAAGTATGGTTAACCACGATATGAAATAGTTTCCAAGGTAAATTTCAGTTTTTTAATTGAACAGTCTTAATTTGATTTAAGTTTTCTAACAGGGAGAATTAGGTTTCGAATAGCAACATTAACAGAGGGGATGTTTGCTCAGCATTGATGTAGCGTGAATAATGTAAGTCACCATGTCTTGGAAACCTAATTCCTAACATACCATTAAATAATCCAGACTGAATGTCCTTTGGCTTCATTCATCTCACTCATCCATTCCGCAAATCTTTATTGTCTGACAAAAGATTAATTCAACTTGATAAATTGGCCATAGTAACAGAAAAAAATCTGTGAATAGTTTTATATTAGAATATAGTTTATTGTTTATCCTCAATTGTTGGTATTATGAGATTAAGAAAAATCCAAAGACTATTTTAGGGTTGATGATGAAAGGTATCTGCACTTTTTAGGCACAAGTATGGTATCATTTTGGTAACTTCACGACTGTAAAATATTTCACATGGGCCACAAACTTCTAGCATGTTACAAATGTGCAGATTCTGTGATGAGGTAGGTAAAAATATGTATATAGTCATAAAAACATGTGAAATATGACAGAACATTTTGGAAAGGTGATTTTTTTGGTGTAATATTTTTTAAATATTTGTATATATGAAAATGTATGGCACACTTCATTTATACACTATTTTATAACAAGCATAAAAATTATAAAATATTATCCACATTTATAATATGGATATAATTTTAATTGAACTGAAGTCATTGTTTTAATAGATAGATTTTAATAGATTTAAAGAATTTGAAGATGATAATAGACTTAAAGAAAAAAATATTTAAAGTTAGCAGTATCTTTTATCAGCTGCTTAATTCTCCTCACACATACTTGGGGAGACAGTGTTCTAATAACAATTTAATCATAATAGTAATCTTGACAGCAATAGTAACAGTGCCAGCAGCAGCAGCAGCAGCAGCAATTATTTGTATTGTACCAGAGGCTCTCTGTAGTATGTTTCTCTTTGCAACCACACAAAATCATTATCATCCCTACTCTACAAGGAAACTATGAATCTGAGTTCAGTGTCCTCAAGCTACTAAATTTTAAAACAAGGATTTCTTCAGTTCCTAGAAACAGTAATAATCATAGTCAAATGTCAATTAAATGTAGATGACCAATGCATTCTTTATAGAATATCGCTTATGATTGTGGGTTAAGGAAATGTATTCATTCATTCAATCATTGATCGATACTCGTTGTGCATCTGTTCTGTGCCAGGTCTTAGCTAGACACAATTGCAAACAGGGCAGACTGAGTATTTGGCTCATAAATTAAGTACCAGGGGAGATATGTAAAGAGTATCACTAGAGAGCTTTTTTCCACATTTCCCTTTAGCAACAGCTTGCTCATGTGGCGATCATATTATTTTTACAGCTTGTCATTGCCGAGGTATTTCAATATTAGCCATTTCTTTGGCCTTTGGTGTTTTTAATACCTTTATTGTTTTGTTTTTTGTATTTTAATAGACCTTGATAATTTTGATAAGTCAGCCTGCTGAAAGTAATTTTATATTGATCCAAGAAAATACTTTTAAAGTAAATTTTTATAAAAACAAATGTATATTTTTTTACAGTTGAAGAGTTAGCAGAGTGAAAGGAAAAAAAAGCCCTAACAAAGTAATCTTTAATTCCAACCTCAAGTTTTTTTTAATAATAAAAAAGCAGGGCAAAAGATTACGTTAGGTTTATATGATTGAAAGGAAGTGTAAAGAGAAAAAGTCATCACAAGAATTTTCATTTGGAATGGAAATAATTACCAAGAATTTGTCCTTGTCTCATTTCTTATTTTATTAAATTCATGACATTATTGAACATTGTGTCCTATTCTCCTGACATTCTACTGAGTGAAAAATGACAGAGCTCAGCTAGTGATTTGATTATAGTATAGAATTGTATCTGATATGTCAAGATAAATGTCAACACTGCCACAGAATTTATGGATTTATAGACAGTGTTTAATTTTTGGAAAGAAATCTTTTATCAAAATTATTAATCATTTATTATTGTCAACACAGCTGCATGGCAGGTTTCATTATACTGCAATAAAAGATGGTGAATGTAAAATCTCCTTCTAGCCTGACTGTCATGCAACACCCAAAGCATTTTGAAGAGGAACAATTTTTATCTGTCTGTTCACAAAGATTTACACCAGCATCAGTTTTATAAAAGAGAAACCCTCTGCCTAGAGAGAAAAGATACCTGCAGGTGAAATGTCCATTAGGGTGAACATTGCTCCATGAAATCGCTGAGGCCAGGGGTCCAATTACTAGTCCACTTTGTATTTGTGGCAAGACAAAAAAAAAAAAAAAGATACTAATCTTCTAAACATTAAAAATGTTTTTCTACAAAGTTGCTTTTGTGTAAATTTATAAAGTGTTTTCCATATGTGTTGGTTTGAAAATAAGTTCTGCTTTTATTTCAAGTAAAACAACTGACCAGTGAAGGAGTATCTATTCAACAGCCAACATGACAATTAAAAATGTAAAAATACGAACCTAAAAAGGTTTCTCAAAAACTGGAATATTTTAAGTACAGCCCTATTCTTCCTCAGATTGAAATGCTAAATTGAAATGTAGCTTTTCACCTGATTATTTTAGTAGTTGGTAACAATTGTTATATAATTGTAATGACAGTCATCTTATCAAATTAACTCTTTTTTGAAATGCATAGTAAAACAGATAATCAAACAGTAGAAACAAAATAATTACTCTTTAGCAATCCAAGTTAAAATTTTTCTGCTATTACCTTAAATAACCAGCTATTACAAAAGAAACATATTTATTTCTCAGGATAATTTATCTTGAAATGAAGTGATTATATAAATATAAGATTTAAATCATATACACTGAATTCATGTGCATTAAATGCTCTGGTGAATCACTTGAGAAATAATAACTTCAGTATACTGAACTAAACTCTAGTGGCCTTAAGGAGTTAATTTCAATTTACTCCCAGGGAATAATTTATGCACTGGGAAAATAGGATTGAAAAATGAAAACTTGTAAATGAAAGCCAGTCTTTAATGAGTTCTAGCATAAAAACCTATAGAATACACACAAGATAGCAATTCCAGTTTCAGTTTAATTCTTTTGAAAAGAGAGCATCTTGATTAGATTTAAGAAGATAGTTCAGCAGGGAAATTATGTGTATAAATTTTGAAACAATAATTTATGTGAAATGACCTTCTGTATTTCATGAGGAAAAGTAAAACTGGAGGGTTTGAGGTTTACATTGACTGTGTACTTGTTTTGATTTTTTTTTTTTCCTAATTGCTGACCTTCTAATGTGGTGAGCCTTAAACCTCTCTTCTGAAGAACAAACGTTCCTGTGCTCATTGTAGAGTGAACCCTCCTTTCCTGTTAGTACTAAATGAAATGGATAGCAATAGAAGAAGATGTGAACAGTTTTCTTGCTATAAGTAAGTTTATGTAGAAAGTATTAACATTAGTAGCAATAGCTTGCTTTTAATAAAAAATGAGGATCAGTGCCTACTCTAAATCCTGGAGGAACACTGAATTTAGAAGAAAATAAGAAAACATTATTTACTAAAATGACAGTTCCAGAGAATTGTCCATGTCCAACATGGAGGACAGATCCAGACTGACAGATTTATGCCTTCCCACAAAGGTGAACCACGGTATCTGACTACTGTTTCAAGTCTTTCCTTGAGTGTGTCATGATCTATCTTCAGTGTTCTTGAGTTGTACTCACTTGTAATCTGCTCTTCCTCTCTTTCTTATGGTTTAACTCCTGCCTATTAATCTCATCATCTGTGTTGATTCTTCCTTCATTAACTCTTGGATCTCTTTCAGGGACTTAGTTTAACTTTCCTCCTGACTCTTATTGTTCCCAAGTCCACATTCAACTGGTCAAAGACTTCTGGTGGTTTTCTTCTTAGGTAGTTATAGAATGTGCCTCCTGCTCTCCTCATTACTACCGGTTTCTTAGTTTACAATTTCATCTTTTCTGACTTCAAATATTATAGCACCTTGCTCACCAGTTTTTCTTGTGAAAGCACTTGTCAACTTATAATCGATACACTATACTTTTCTAGAGTAATCTTTCTAAAAGAAACTTTATGTTAGCTCCCTGCTTAAAACCATTCAGTGCTTCCCTAAGCCTTTTTGGATAGAATGTAGACTCAGTTGAATAATATCAAGGTTCTTCATGGCCTGGCTCATGTCAGATCTGTTTCTAACACTCTCCTAACAATCTTCAGAAGGAACACTGCACTTCAGTCATACTGAGCTACTTTCTTTTCTTGGAACATGTTATGTTGTTTTATAAATGTGTGCCTTTGTACTTGTTGTCTTCCCTGCTTAAAATACCCTTCTTTATATTTCTGTGAGAAATTTAGATAAAGTTTTGAATATGAAGATCAAGTGTGCTCTGTCATAGGCAGGGAAAATGTTATTGATGACTTGAGACATGAATAGCCCCCAAAGTATGACTAGAATTAGTAGACGATGTCAGAGAGGAGCAGCAAACCCAGTTTGCCTGCAAACTAGGGTGACCGCCTGTCCCAGTTCGCATGGAACTGAGGTGTTTCCCAGGACACAGCATTTTCAGTTCTAAGACCAGATAGTCATGAGCAAACCAGGATAGTTGGTCATTCTCAGACTCAAGAACTAGACAGAAACCAATATTCCTCTTATATGTTCCCAGTGTTTCCTAAATCTCTAACCCTTATCACTCTCGATTGCAACTGCCTTATATTTGTGTCTGATTCCCACACCAGGCTGTGAGCATCTTCAGGGACTGGGTCTCATTCACCTTTGTGTTTTTACCAACTACTTTGTTGCCAGTCACATGCTTTGTCCCCAGGAAATGTTTGATAACATTGAGTGAAGGAATTGAGCAAATGAACAAATAATTGCGTAATATAGAAAAATTGAAAAGGGAAAGGTGGGACTCATGTCCCAAAAGTTCTAGATAAATTAACAAAATTGATCAAGGAACTAAGACCTGGGTTTCAGATCTCGGAACCAAGCAAGAAATCCACTTCTCAGATTCTGGGGTACATAAGTACGTAGGTCAACAGAAGTTTCTTGGTCTCTAGAAATGTGAGGGGTATTAGTGTGAACACTGGTTCCTACATTGCATGGAAGTCTAAATCTCCCTCCAGTGCATTCATAAATTATGGAGGTGGGGAAGATTATGTTCTGATTGTCACATCTGTCTTTGGATTCTTGGTTCCTCAAGTACCAAGGATATATTCCCATGATAAGAGAGTTCGCACCCTAAAATGTTCCAGCCAGTCTTTTTGATGATTGTATTTCGGTCCCATTATCCAAGGCCAGAAACAGATTAGTCACAGAGCTGCAATGATGATGACTCTCAGTCGAATAAAAGCTAGTGATTTCTAATTACCTAATGATAGACCGGTCACAGCATTCATGGAACTGAATTCTCCTCTGCTTAAGGGTAGAGCTCATTTTGTGACTTACCTCCTCACATATCATCAGCACTTTTAGCCTAGATCCTGACGCACAGCAAGTATTCACTCTATATTTTTGAATTTTGAATAAATGAAAGAGTTCGCAAGTTTAGTGACAAACATTTGATTAAATCAAGTCACTGAAATAAGTGGTCAGTTCAGAGAAAAGCAGTTAATCCACTTACCAAAATAAATGGCTAGTTTATTAAACACAATTGTTATCAATTCTGAGACTTAGCAATACGATGCCACATATTTTTGGAAAGTAGAAAACTAAAATTACTGAATAATACTTTTCCTTTCACTTGAAAACATTTTTATGTTAACTAAATTGTTTAAAAAATCGGATAGGCAGAAATAAAACCACAAATAGGCATTTTTGCCTAAGTATTTTGCAACAGAAGGCATGCAATTGATTTGGGCTCAAAATTAATATTAAGATTAAATAAATAAGTATATGTATTACTTGGAAATGTATAATTAAATTATTAAAGTAAGGCAAACAGGCCCATGACAGAATGCTTTAACATTGCTAGCACTGCTTATTCAGAGTTCCAGAAAATTTGTTTCAACAAACAATTCATAAATCCATAGTGATGCCAACATTACCAAAAATGTAGGAGTGATTTCTTCCCATACCAAAGTTCAAAGAATGTCTTCACTGATAAGACTTGTAAAGCTAATCATTAATGTATGTGAAATACACTAAAATAAAAACAAAAACAAGAATCTTAACTGCACAGTTACATAAAAGCAATATTTCAGCTGAAATGGTTTCACAAGTGTTTGTCATTTATAAAATCCCTTTGTAATTTTCTAGTTGAAATATACATACGTTAGAAATATTTCACTTTGGGGAGCCCTGGAAGCAATGTTTGGATATTTTATTCCATTTCAGTTATTCTGCCCGTAGATTACTTTTACACTTTTTAAATTCAGTGTCAAACAATTCTAACGACTTTTTAAAATTTCTGCTGTTAACGGAGATATGGATTATTACATAATGAGACTTTGGTTTCTAATATTCAAGAAAACATTTAATGACTTAGTAAGAGACTGAGAGTGATAGAGATTCTAGGTACTATTTCAGTTCACTAAATCTGCACATTAAATAATCATGAAAACCTTTAAAACCATTCTTGGGTTTTCTCATAAAATGTCCCTTTCAAGTGACTGGTCTTACTTCCAGTTTACAGAGTTCAAGATGGGCAGGCACATGCCTTTCTTTTGTTCAAGCCTTCGTTTTTCACTTACTCCAAGTGTGACTCAGACATCACAGACAGCTATTTTGACTAAAACATGAGCCTATTCTGTAATGTGAGTAAACTCAGATCGTTAAGCAGCTCCTATTACAAAAATTCCTGCTTTGCTATTTTTCTCAAGGATAGCAAGAGTTGCTCACATTCCAATTTGAAAAAGAAAAAGAAAAAAAAAAAAAAGAAAGAAAAACCTCTAAGGGGAGACGGAAGTAGTCTGTGGTGTTTTTCAAAAGTCTGGTATAGTGAAAAGGAAACAACTTTTATTTGATTTGTTGAGTAGATCATTTTTATAAATCTTTTGAATGACTGAAATCCGAACACATATATTCATTTTGATGTGTCATTTTTAGGACTTTAGCACTTAAAAATTGAAATAACTGCAAATATGGGACAAAAGGGGTGGTTTAAAATATTTCTCCTGAAAGGTGTTCCCACTCTCTGCTTTGCCTCTTATCAGTTATGGATCCAAAGAGACCCTTGTGATTTTACTTGGATTATTTATGACAACACAGTCTGTTTCTTCTTTTGGTGGAAAGATGTCTGAGAAACATTTTTATACAGTTCTTAAAATTGCCACATCAACCATTGCTTTTTTTTCCTCCCCTCTAATGAACGCTTCGGTTGTTTTCAAACAACATCAGATGGGGCTAAAGTTCAGTATTTCAGAGTGGGCTAAGACTGCCCTTAAAAAGAAAAATACCAGTATTCACTGGAGGAAATACTACATCTATATTTACTTATTTATTTGTTTGCTTTACTTTCTTTAGATGAAGTAGAATCACCCAGGGTCTATGTCGTAAGCAAGCAAGCTGTCCTAGTCATGCTCTCATGGGCACCTTGGGGAGTTGCCTTAAGTGAAAGGGACATCATTTGAAATGACTTCCAATGAGTTGAAAGAGTTCAGGCAACTTCCAGAGGTACATCGTAGGATGTAATTTATATGCATAGAAAATCCACCTCATTTTGCTTGAAGGCCAAAATGTGCATCCTATCCCCTAGCATATTTTTAAGCATTATTTATTATCATAGATGTTGGAAAAGGAAACACTTATTCATACTACCATTTTCCCAGAAGTATATTTTTTCAAGATATCCTGACAACTTTGCCTAGTTGAACTCTAAATGATTCCAACATTTTTTTTTTTTATCACCAACTTGAAAAAAATGTAAACTAGCATCCTGAGTTTTTCCCCTGGTATCTAGTTGATCACTCAACTTTACTACAACTAATTTACCTAAATTAGCCTTCTATGCTGATAGTCTTCAACATTTGTAGGGTAGAACACCTAAAATTCCTTTGTTATGTTTTCTATATAAATTTCTTGAAGTTATTTAATAGTCGAATATTTTTCTTTTTTCTTTATTTAAAAATTTTGTTAATTGAAGTACAGTCAGTTACAATGTGTTTATCTCTGATGTGCAGCACAATGTCCCAGTCATGCATGTACATACATATATTCATTTTCATATTCTTTTTCACTAAAGGTTATTACAAGATATTGAATATAGTTCCCTGTGCTATACAGAAGCAACTTTTTAAAAAACCTATTTTAATATACAGTGGCTAACATTAGCAAATCTCAAACTCCCAAATTTATCCTTTCCCACCCCTTTCCCCCTGGTAGCCACAAGATTGTTTACTGTGTCTGTGAGTCTGTGTCTGTTTTGTAGCTGAATTCACTAGTGTCCTCTTTTTGGATTTTTAGCTTTTTTTCCACATATGAGTGATATCATATGGTATTTTTCTTTGTCTTTCTGGCTTGCTTCACTTAGAATAATGGTCTCCAGTTCCATCCATGTTGCTGCAAATGGCATTATTTTATTCTTTTTTATGGCTGAGTAGTATTCCATTGTATAAATATACCACAACTTCTTTATTTAGTCATCTGTTGATGGACATTTAGGTTGTTTCCGTGTCTTGGCTATTGTAAATAGTGTGGCAGTAAACATTGTGGTACACATATCTTTTCAAATTAGAGTTCCTTCCAGATATATGCCCAGGAGTGGGAATGCTAGATCATGTTGTAAGTCTATTTTTCGTTTTTTGAGGAATCTCCATAGTGTTGTCTGTAATGGCTGCACCAAACTGTATTCCCACCAACAGTGTAGGAGGGTTCCCTTTTCTCTACATCCTCTCCAGCATTTATTGTTTGTGGGCTTTTGAATGATGGCCATTCTGACTGGTGTGAGGTGCTACATGTAGTTTTGACTTGCATTTCTCTGATAATTAGCAATATTGAGAATTTTTTCATGTGCCTATTGGCCATTTGTATGTCTTCCTTAGAGAATTGCTTGTTCAGGTCTTCTGACCATTTTTGGATTGGGTTGTTGGTTTTTTGTTACTAAGTTGTATGAGCTGTTTATATATATTCTGGACATAAATCTTAGTGTTCTTCTAAGGCAGTCTACCTAGGCAATAGAAATAAAAGCAAAAATTAACAAATGGGACCTAATTAAACTTATAAGCTTTGCACAGCAAAGGAAACCATAAGCAAAACAAAACAACAACCTACGGAATGGGAGAAAATATTTGCAAATGATGCAATTGAGTATTTTTCTTCTTTGAATTGTTATATACATTTTGTTATATTTTAATTACAGAGTACTTGTGCTATATTTAATAGTAGAAATCTCATCACTTTGCTCTTAAGAAGTATTATTGAATTATATATAGATTAGTTAGTTATTCAGCCTCTTACATGCTTCTACTGCAAGTACTGGTCAATACATCAATCTAATAAAGTCATTTAATCTTAAATATAATAATTTTATTTTCCTTATTTGCTTTAAATTGGTTAAAAGTTTAAAGGTATTCCTTTCCTGCATGTATACACATACCAAGTAAATATGCTGTTCCTGCATTTATTTAACTGATACCTATTGAAGTTTAGCCACTATCCTAGGCTTTAAGAGATAGTTGTCTTTTTTTTTTTTTAACACCTTTTTATTGAGTTATAGTCATTTTACAGTGTTGTGTCAAATTCCAGTGTAGAGCCCAATTTTTCAGTTACACACGAACATGCGTATATTGATTGTCACGTTCTCTTTCTCTGTGAGCCACCACAAGATCCTGTATATATTTCCCAGTACTACACAGTACAATCTTGTTTATCTATTCTACATTTTGAAATCCCAGTCTGTCTCTTCTCACCCCCTGTCCCTCTGGCAACCACAAGTTTGTATTCTATGTCTATGAATCTGTTTCTGTTTTGTGTTTATGTTCAATGTTTCATTTTTTTTTAGATTCCACATATGAGCAATCTCATATGGTATTTTTCTTTCTCTTTCTGGTTTACTTCACTTAGAATACATTCTGCAGTAACATCCATGTTGCTGCAAATGGTGTTATGTTGTCAGTTTTTATGGCTGAATAGTATTCCATTGTATAAATATACCACATCTTTATCCAGTCATCTGTTGATGGACATTTAGTCTGTTTATTTTGTCTGTGGTAACATCTAAACATTTGTAACATTTCAGTTAATTACCACTCTTGTATCATCGCAAATGAATTATATATTACCTATTAATCTTATGTTTAAGATGCTCAAGTGGAAAATATAATTCCTGATAACATCAATAGTCATGTATAAGTCCATCCGCAATGTGTTCTATTAGTGGTATTTGGCATATATTAAAGAAGACATCAACAACTTTTCACAGGGTCGTTTGGGGTGAGAAAGTATGCAGGCCTTACCAAGGAAAGTTAACTTTAAGACAGATTGCCTATTTTACAGTGAAAAAATTGAATATTCAGATATCTGGCTCTTTTGTCCCTTTGCACATTTTCTATTGGTGATGAGATATGTCAGGCTTGGAAAAAAAAATTTGACTTCCTAATATTAAAAAAAAAAAAGTGTCTTAAACCTATACAATTCAATGTTTCCTTTTTGAGTTGTTCACTAGACCTTGGAAAACCTTGTGTGCAGATAGTTTATCTTCTTACCTGAGGAGAAACTTTTTAAAAAGGTCATTTCGAAACAATTATAGATAGAATTCCTAGTATGAAAGGAGTTTTAACATCATAAAAAGTTAAATCACAATGTAAGTTGTTAGTTATTGTAAGTTGTGTCAGTTACTGAATTCGAGACAGCATGTCTTCTGTTGAAGAGTTCTGAAAGGAATAGCTCACTTTTATGGCTACCTAATCTGTTCTGCAGTACCAAATCCATCTCACAGATACTAGCACTCAAGGGAACAAAATGGGACAGACAAGACTTCAAAAATTGATTTGTGTGTAGCTGCTCAAGTATATGTATATGTGTGTGTATATGTGTGTGCATTATGTATAGAGAGAAAATTTCTCTTTTATCCTGGGCTGTAACCTCCCAGAGAGTCTGAATATAGCTCTTAGCAGAGAAAAATAGGAGACAAAAGACACAAGTCTAAAACAATAAACATTCACATAAACCTCACAGTTAAGACTTTGGGGACCTGACACATTTTTATAAACGTAAATGCCTGCTATTTGAATATTAATTTCAAGTTAACTCAAACATCTAGTTTCTTTATAAGCTTTTTGAATTTCTCTGTGTGTGTGTATGGATGAAAATGTGACATATATCTCAGGGGACAGCTTACTAAATTGTCCTAAAAGTGTAATTTACATATTCTGTATTTTTTCATAAAAATCAGAGTGAAACAGAACTGATCTTAAAATAACTGATGCATTAACGTTTTACTGTTAACATAACATAATTTCAATTAAATGTGTCCAGTAAATACATATCAAAGGCAGAATTGTAAGCTCTTGAAAATTAATATATATGTGCTTGCTAGACTTCAGTGATCACCACACTTAAAAGTTTTTATAATGGAATACACATACATGTTCTTGCATGTTCAGAATTACCTCAAAAATCAGATTCATTTATCAATAAAAATGTTTCCATTTAAATATACTGAATTCAAGTATTAATATCCTTTTCTTTTATATTACTAAATAGCTATGAAAAGTACAGGAACAATATTGCCTTTATTGTTTTGTGAGATTTAGCACATTGGAAAAATATTGGGGAAGACATACATTCTTTCCTGCTTCTAAAATTTGTGAGACCAATTTTATGCCACATAAGATTCAATTTCGTAGTCTCAAATTCCCCTGAAAGGTTTTAGAGAGATTCATTCCCTGAACAAGACATATTGTCTGTCCTCACCAGGTGACAGTTTCATGCTTAAATATTAAATATTCTCAGACAAAAGAGTAAAAACAGTATTTTTCAGACAACTGTAAAGTACTTGATTTTCTCACAAGGATAATGTTTAAGAATCCTTATAGTCAACCCATGTCTTTGTACAGTTAGTTATAACTCTTCTGGCTGGAGCTAGATCTCACTTTTTTTCCACCCTCTGTAGAAACAAAGTTTCTGACACATGCTAAACTCTAAATGTACTTATTCAATGAAGGAATGAACAAATAGCCGGTTAGCTGTTTTGCTTATGGACCTCTGTTGGCCGGTATTTAACTATAGACATTAGTAACTCAGATTGAAGCTTCCCATTTTCCAGAGTTTCATTGCACTGAGCTCTGTTGTAATATTCTAAATCTAATATGGCAGTATGCTGAAGCTGAAAATTTCATGTGTGAAGTAAAGAGCCTCCATGTGTTTCCTGCTCCCAAACCTATCAATTCCTACCTCTGCATTCCTGGACTCCCTCTATCCTTTGTCTTTCAAGCTCAAGTCCAGTCTTCCTACTTGTTCACTGCACTTCACTCTCCTGCCAGAAGGGAACTTGCTCTACCAGTGATCTTGATTCTTCCTCTGTGATTGCACTTTGTCCTTTTATCTACGGAGAGTTTTGGTATCAAGCGTCTGGTCCACACTTCGCTGCCTGTCCTTCCTTCTTTGCTCTTCGTACCTCAGTTAACTTCCAGACTCTTCCTCATTGTTTCATTTAAGCAGTTTCATTACTGGCCACTGAACTGTACCTTTTCCAGTTTTCATCTTACTTGATTTCTTGGTGGCCATAGCAGAATGGACTGATGGCGATGTCTTCCTTGTTGGAAACTTACTCTCAGAAAAGCCATTCAGTCTAGGTTCTCCTAATTTGCTACATACTGCTTCTCAGATTTGGGTAGACTTACCTTTCCAAGCACTTCTTAAAAACTTAAAAATCCCTTTCCTCCCCCCAGAGTGGTGGGTCTTCTCATGAATCCAGTTGTGAGTCTTTATTTCTTCTCATCCTGCAAATTGTTTGTATGAATCCATCCATACTGACAGCTTCCACTGCCACTGAAAGGAATGCTGACTTTCTTTAAAAAAAAAAAAAAAAAAAATCTAAATTTCAAGTCCAGAACTCCTTCCTGGGACATTTGGGGCAGGCTGGAGTCTTAGAGGCCCAGAAGGACATTTTGGCTGACACCTTCAGCTTCTGGGGGGTAGTTACTATAGTTCTCCTAGTTCTAACCGGCCTGACTTAACTCTTAATGTTTTTGGCATTTTTTTTCCCCTACTTAATTATGTGTGATTTAAAACAAAAATAAAGCTCTTGCTTTCATTGTTAAGTCTATGAATGTTATGATTTTTAATTGTATTTTATAAATAGCAGGAAATTTTAAGGATTTAATTGAATAAACATTAGCATAGATTATACTGATATGTTTCTATAATTTTATTATTTTCAAAGAGTATTATCATATTTAGTCAATAAATTCTCATAACCATCATGTAACATTATTACTATTTATTTTACTGTAGGAAAATTATACTTCTAAAGGTTTGTAAGCTTGCCAAACATCCCACTAGTAAGTGAGAGACAAGACTTGAAATTAAAAAAAAAATTAAATATCTTTGCATAAATATTACAGTCTTTAGTTGTTACCAGTCACACATTAATGAAATCCTGTACCACACCTGAGAATTGTTTTCCTCAAAGATGCTACAAAGAAGGAAATACTGTTTCTTATTGATACTAAATTGTCCATATTTTAAAATAGAAGAAATAATTTAGTTCTAAGGCATAAGTCAATTGAAAGATTAAAGAGGTAAATCAAAGACCATATATACCCTATAACTTGAGTTTTATATTCTAAATAATCATGTGCTTTTTTTGCATGAGATTCAAGATAAACACAAGCTGGACAATATGTATCTAAAATTGGAAAATAGGTGTTACTTTTTTTTTCTTAATAGATTAAAAAGCTCCTTCCCCAAGATTCAGTGAAGTTGCCTGTCCCTAGTGCCTTTTGCTTAGTTCGCTCATATGGTGATGGCCTTTTGACATATGCCTTCAGAGCCTTTGTTGATATTGCCACCCATTCTACAGCTTTAAACAAAGCACATGGTTTTGCTAGTGTCCTGCAAAAAACATAGTTTCTGAATGAGACTGGAGCCAAGACCCCAGAAGTTCTTCAGTTATGCTGGGATGAGACTCCTGACTAGCAATGAGGGGGCAGCAACATTCCTCCCTGGCGCCTGCTGAAACAAATCTCAAGAATGGTAACAAGCTTGTTGTAGGGTTTTAAAAGTATCAGTCTGGGATCAGCAGCCTGTTCTGAGAGGCTGTGGATGCCAAATTCCAGCTGTCACAACTTGCTTCTGTGAGAACCTCATGCTCAATCAGTCGGAGACTTGGGAGGATGAACTCCGTTAAGACCACGCACCACAACTTTTTATAGACAGACCAAACCCAGACCACAAATCTCCCTCTTGAAAACCCCGGCCCTTCCTTCCTGGTTTGGAATACAGGGTCAACACTGGGTTATCAGTAGTTTGGGTGTGAGCACCCAAACAAAATATTTAGCCAACTGTATGACTAGTTTGTGGTTTCAGGTTTTCATTTCAAAATCTTTGCAGCCCATTAATCACCATCACGAAAGAGTCTTCATCTAGAGTTCACGCTCAGTTCATTTATGGGGCTGTAGAATCAGTGTGTGTATTTTCAAAGCACAAGGAGAAAAGTAGTAATTGGCTACATTGAATCAGAGACATGCCTAGAATTTGAGACCTCCAAGCAAAGACTTTCCTCTGGAAGAGATACTCATTTATCTGCACATGACCGTACAGTAGTTATTGGGTGAGGTTGGTTTTCTGAGGGAGGGAAAGATAAGGTTTCAGCTCCACGTGTGCTTTCCCAGTACCAGATCCATGACTAATGAATTGCTCATCAACAAGACTAATAGCTGAGCTGCAAAAAGTTAAGAGTGTTTAGCTGGCTAGCTGCAGTGAACCTTATGCTTAAAATAAGGTGTTTATTGAACCTGAGTGACCTCTGATTACACTCCTTAAACAGAGTTTCCTAAGTTATTATCAAGAGCAGTTAAGGAATAGTTACAAATAATTGAATTCTTAATAGGTGCACTGTTCTGAATCTTTTACTTATATTCATGCTTTTAGTCTTCATAATACTACTACTGTGATGTGGCTATTTTCATGATGCCCACTTTATTAAAGAGAAATAGTAGACCCAGAGAAATTAAATAACTTGCCTAAGATATCACAGCTAGAAGGTAGGAAAAACAGAATTCAACCTTGATGTTACAATTTAAAGTAATAGAAAGCAATAAATTGAAGGCTATGTTTATTATTGTGAAACTTATTCAGTCTTTTGGCTTCCCTCTCAAAACTTGCAGGAGCTACTTATACACTAGGTATGTCTATGAAATAGTAGTATGGTTGGATTTTCAGTAACATTCTTGTCATTATTACGATTTAGCTTTGCTGTCTGAGTAGTCATTTTCGGTAAGTCAACTTTAGTATTGATACCCTTGGTCAGTGTTTTGGATGGTGCACGAAGCTAAGAGTCAGAAGGCCTGGGTTTTAGACTCATCTCTGCCACAGACAAACTCTGTTCTTGACAAGTCACTTAACCATTGTGAGCCTGCTTGGCCTCTTAACCATTGTGTGCCTCCTCTGTCCAATTAACAGAACTACTTTGCACATCAGAGACAAGAAATACGTTAAAGGATTGTGTCCATAAAAATATCATATGGATGTAAGCTGTTGTTAATGATTGGTAAAATAAACACCCATTCACCTTAAAACTATCTGAGTGGCTTCAATAAAAACTAGCAGTTATTTACTTATAAAGTCAGCAAATCTGTGAGATGTTACAGAACTTAACTTTGGTCAAGTACACCTTATCCATTTTTTTTCTTTAGTGCTTTTGGTGTTTTATCTAAGGATATTTAAACAGTATCATGTCTTTCATTCTATGAACACAGAATATCTTCATTTATTCAGATCTTTTTCTCATTTTGTTCATCAGTTTTATGTTTTTTTGCATATAGGTTTAATACATATTTTGTTAGATACCTAAGTACTTTATTTATAAAATAGTTATCTTATTTGTTGATACTACTGCAAATGTTATTTTCCCCCTAAATTTCAGATTCTAATTTTTCATTGCTAGTATAGAGGAAAGAAGTTGACTTTTATCGGTTTACCCTGAATCTTGCAGTCTTGCTATACTTGATAATTAGTTCAAAAAGTTTTTGTTTTTTGTCAGTTCTTTCAGATTTTCTACATAAAAATTTGTCATTCTGTATAGTTCTTTGTAGACATTCTTGGATTTGATTTTCTAATATTTAATTGAGGAATTATGCATCTATGTTCATTAGAGATACTAGTTTGTAATTTTCTTTGCTTATAATGTTTTTATTAGAGTATTTAAATGTATCAAGGAACTGGTTCTAATATAAATCAGGATGCTAAATCCAGTGAGCAAAACAAATTTATGGGTGCAGTCAATAGCATATTATAGGCAGTTTTTTCTCACTTGCTGATCCATATTAATGTTACATCTATTTGACATCCTCATCTCACTAGAACATAGCCTAGAAACTAAAGGTAAATTAGAAATGTCTTTGACCTATAATATATATCTATTAATGGAAATACAGAGCTTATTTACTTTTCTTTGATAAAAAATATTAACAGTTTTGGTAACATACCTTTAAGTCCACAGACTAGAAAACCAATACTTTGATCGGGGCTGGAGGATCACCAAAAAAATCTAATTTATAGTTGCCAGTTTTGCAGCATTGGCCACATGAATGACAATCCCAAGAACACTGGTATAAGTTAAAACACTTCTTAGATCAGGCAATAGAAGTACTACTGTATTATAAATATACACATTCATTGCTTTCACATTGATATCACTAAGTCCTCCAGGAAAACTGGAATTGCATCTCTAATATTTTCATTCTGCATATCCATCCACTTTAGAAGAGATAAACACTTGATGTGATTCAGAAGAACTGCCATTAAAACTAAATAAACAGATAAATTGTTACGTAGTACAGTAGGTTTCATTTATCTTTAAAACACCAGTGCACCTCATTCCCTACCAGTAGCAGAACAAGTCGGTTTTTAGCACCTTATAATATAGTATATGATTTGCAAAAGTGTTTTTGGATATAGCATTTCTTTTGAGCTTTCTCTTCCTAGGGTCGCAAATTGGGTTTGATACAGGAATGGGCAGTGACAGGCCAGGTTAATGGTACCTGTTTCAGTCTCCACTCACACAGAACCAAGTCATCTGAGTCAGGTTTTTGAGGCCACTCTCACTGTTGGTTCCAAAGCATACTTTCCCATCATTCTATCACTTGAACTTTGGGGTATTCATCATTACTGACCACCTCCTTTTTAAAAATCTCTTTTCCCGTGGTTTCTTGGACATTAGGCTGTCCTAGTTTTGATCCTATACCTCTGGGCATACCCTCTTGGTCATCTTCTCAGTCTCTTCCTGTTTGACTAATTCATAGACATATACATCACTCTTCTCTAGAATTTGATCCTGCCAAAACTACTGTTATCGTTTCCCCCTAACTTGCTCTTCTAACTATATTCTGTACTGTATTCATTTTCTGTTGCTCTAACATTTACCACAAACTTTGGGGCTTAATGCAATACATGCTTATTGTCTTACAGTTCCAGAATCCAGAAGTTTGAAATAGGTCTCACTGAGTCAAGGTGTTGGAAGGGCTACGCTCCCTCTCAGCGCTCTAGGGGAAAATCTGTTTCCTTTCCTTTTCCAACTTCTAGAGACCACCTGAGTTCCTTGTTCATGGCCCTTTATTCCAACGTGTAGTATCTTCAAATATCTGTTTGATGTTCACCTCCTTTTCTGCCTTACTCTTTCATGTTATTCCTGTGATTATATTGGGCTCATCAGGATAATCCAGAGTAATCTCCTTGTTTTAAGGTCAGGTTATTAACAACCTTAATTCCATGAACAACCTGCATTTCCCTTTGCCATATTATATAGTATGTCTTAGGTTCCAGGAATTAGGACAAAGACATACTTGGCAGAGGCCATTGTTTTCCTCACCACACCTACTTTTGGGAAGGGCAAACCCACAAGCCAAAAGCCTGGAGATTTTCCTAGACTCCTGCTCATTCTCGAATCTGAACACAGTGTGTTGCCAAGATTTACCAGTGCTACATTCTGATTTTTTGTTAAATCATCCTTGCCTCCACACAACCTCTGATTCATTCTCAAATACAGTTCATGTTGTTAACATCACTTAGACAGGTAACAGAGGTCTCCTCCTAATTGTTCTCCCTGTGATCAGTCTTACACCATCCTTGCTCCTCACAACTTACTACCCCTGCGTATTTAAACATCTGCCTTCTGCTCTGCAGGCAGATAGAGATAGAGATCGATCGATAGATATTTTCAGATTCGGAGTTGACGATTTTATCTTCATTAAAAACCCTTTTCAGGGAGTCTCTACAGCTCAGACTGTGACAGTGAAATATCTGAGCCTGCCACTCAAGGCATTCAGACCTGGCTCCTGCAGACTATCCATGCTCACCTCCAACACTCTGCCCGACTCATAGTCTGCTCAGTCCTTGATTAAGTGATGCTACTTCTTGCTTTACTATTTTTTTTGCACATATTATATAATATATATATATATTTGTACATTTTCAATGTTAAATCCTTTTCCTCCTGTATTATCTTTTTTCAAGTGCTCCACACTCACCCTTCAAGACTCTGCACAAACAAATCTTCCTTCAGAAGGACTTGCCTGCCCTGCCCGGGTGGAAAAGTTACCCTTACCTATGCTTACAGAGTACTGCATTTCTATCAGAATACTCAGTCCTACTGCGTTATAATCTGGTTTACAAGTTTGTCTTCTTCATGACCTCCTTAAAAAGAGGAAGTTTTTTTTAGGGGGGAGGTAATTAGGCTTTTAATGTTTTATTTATTTATTTTTAATGGAGGTACTGGGGATTGAATCCAGGACCTCATGCATGCAAAGCATGTGCTCTACCACTGAGCTATATCCTCCTCCCAAAAAACAAGAAATTTGACTTTGATAACATCAGAGCTAAATAGAGATTGGTACAAAGCACATACAGAGAAACTGCTTAAGGAATGAATGATTCTTGGGTTTATTAATCTATTCTAGAAGCTAAAGGAATATTTCATCTTGAGCTTGCTGAGAACAGTACTGGAAGTAATCAAGTCTTCTAGGCTGTCCCCAGGTATAAGCAGAAGTTGTAATCTTTGACATCCTAAGAACTGGACCAGAATTTAGATGCTTTCTTATAAGAGGAGGTCAGAAAAACATTTCCTCTAACTCTTTTTTAGAGCCATACCCCATGAAATAGACTTATGAAAGGCAGCAAGGATACATGCACCAGATAAATGTTACAGGGGTTGAAATGACATTTCCCTCTTGTCTCAATTCTTAATTGACTGCTCATGGTCACTGGAGTGTTTCTACAGCCTCAAGGCAGCTCCATTCTGCTGCCATCTGTCTTAGTTATAAGTACACTACAAATTCCATATGGCTGCTTAATTCCAATGACCCTAAAGCGTTCTCATGTTCCACAGAGCCAGTTGAGACAAATGACTTACCTAATTTATTTTGGGTTTGGAAGAACTAGAAAATAAAATTAATAATACCCTAAATCTCTCAAAATGCTTTTCCTTTAATAGAAGATGATACTATGGGCAATTGGCATGTCGTCACATTTTCTCACATGTTTATCTACTCTTTAAAAAAAAAGAAGACATGTTTGCTCTTAAAGTAATGAAAAGAAGGTTACATTTTTAATTTGTAGTCAAGAAAACTAACAGTATCCACTGGATTCACGTTCAGCTGATTTCTTTCATAGTATAGATCATTTTTCTTTTTAGATGATGATGGTGTTGGTGATGATAGTGGTGCTATTTTACCTTGCCTGGATACCTCATGATCAGAAATTACATCCACATTTATTCAAAGATTTTTATTCAATGCAAAGATTTAACAGTTAATCACTTAAATTGTTCTTTCATGAGAAGCCTTTGAATCTTCATTTCCTTTGCTCTTTTATCTATTCCATAACTGCCCTGCAGAGTCCTAATCCTTGATTTATGCCACCATCTGCCTTACCAGTTACAACTAAACTAGGGAATTTATGAAACTATGCAGCTTGACCTCAGTACACATTTACTGTGTCCCAGGTCTGGTGGAACCTCTGTCAGTGATCAATTCCTTTCCTGTCCTTCAAAAGCTATCCTATTGCCTCAACAAAAGTTCTGAAGCCTTACCATTCTTTTGATGATCCAAACTTACTTTCCTCTCCCACACCCCGACTCAACTTCCCACTCCTTTTAGCTACATACTGCTTAATGGAGACACCTCATCCTTTTCCTCTTTATTTAATCTAGGAGGATTAATTATTCCATTGAAGGCTAATCCCTCCAGCTGGGCTACGCAGTACGCCTCTTACCTTCTCGGGGCGCCTTGCTTTATCAGTTGCCTACTCTGTCTTGAATCATGACCCATTCTTTTTTTTGTTGTTGTTGTTGTTTTAAACTATATTCTTCTCTTCCTCAATAAAACATTCAGGTCAACATATCTTCTCTATGTAAAACATAAAACACTCTTATCTTTCACGTAGTTTCATGTTTTCTTTATATCTCTGTCATCTATGAGAGCTTTTTTTCTCCATCCCTTAAACTATCAGTATTTCTAAGATATTGCAAACTGACCTAATTAGGCAATTCATGATCCTACGTTTCATTTTTTTGGTAGATAATGGTAGTCATTCTAAGAGTTCAAGGTGGTAAGAGTTAGCTGCTTCTCTAGACTTGCTACTAGATTATAAAGGTACAGACCAAATTCTGCACACAGACTAGACATTTATTCAATAAATGTTCCGCAGAAAAGCAGACATTAAATGGATCTTTTTTACAAGATTGATTTGGTCCTTGATTTTTATAATGAAATCTCTCTGCATCTTTCTTTAGTTACATTAGATATCATAATTTAAGTTATTTTATATGTGTATTGATGAGGTGGGTAAATGGGTATGTGTGAGTCCTTGTAAGTTGATGTTTGCATGTCATGAAACAGGTGGAAAAATTCAGTGACAAAATCTCAATCTCATTTCCACATTCTTCTGTGCTAACTGGGGAGAGAGACAGAGATGGGATAGAGAGAGAGAACATGCTACTAAAAAAAATTTTATTTTTATGTCCATGACCCATCAGATACCTATTATATTTTATATTATTTTATATAATTTACTCTTTAAATTCTCCATAAATAGTGATCCTATAGTAAGGTATTTGGGGAAAATACATCTGTATATCCATAAATATGTTATGTATTATAAACATGTGTCTGTGTACATACATATATATATATATATGTATACACATATGTAACAAAGACAGTCTTAGGAAAAAATGACTAATCTGATCATATTAGAATAAGAAATCATACTTTTACCCTGTCTTACCCTCTTCATTCTCTCCATCAAGGAGAGACAATGTCATTGTCAGGCCAAAATAAAACAACTACCACCTGTGTTTGGAAGTACCATTTTACATATTTATTATAAAAATTAAAGTTGGAAGTGATCAGTTGAAATTTATTAAAAATCTTAGTCCTGTGTCTCTGTTCTTTGTACAACCTTCTGCACTGTTCTACCTTGCCATTCACCCAGGCCTACAATGAAATTGCCCTTGCTGCTGTCATAAAATGTTCTTATTTCTTACTTTACTTGACCTGTGTGTGTAATGGAAAATTTAATCTGCCTGGCATAGATTCACCAGAATTTGTTCATTATATCAAAAGTTATATCCGATCATTGCCTCTTTAATGAAATCTCTCATGAAACTCTTTTCTCTTGATTTCTAGAACATTACTCTCATCTAGTTTTTCACCTCTTTCTATGTCTGCAGTTTCTCATATAAAGGCATCTCTTTCTCTACCCATATCAGAGCCATAACTGTTCTTTAGAGCTCTGTCTTCAACCTCCATTTCACTCTGTCCTCCTGGGTTGATCTTACATACATCCTTGGTACCAAACTTTGTTTTTTGTTTGTTACTGACCCTCATCTTCTGTTAACCTCTTGTGATTTATATACATTTGTATTTATTAGAAGTACACAGTATTTCCCAAGGCACCTCCCAAAATGACCTAATCGCTATTCTACCACCTGGACCTGTCTTACCCTCTTCATTCTTTCCATCAAGGAGAGACAATATCATTGTCAGGCCAAAATATACAAAACAATAACAACCTGTGCTTGGAAGTACCATTGTCCTAACTCATCACCCACAAAACCAGCACGTATGCAGTACAAAAGACGCATTTATGAAAAAGAGTAATGGTCAGTGGATGCATCTTGAAGTTTGGTGGTTGGTCCAGCCTACGGAAGTGAGAAAACTATCCAATAAAAAGGAAGTCTTACTTCTTTTTACTGTCGACCTCTTGCTTTTTGTATCACTAGATTGGGGTAGGAGCTCTTTCAGCACTCAAAGGTACACCTATTCCCACACAAGTGCTTCTCTGTGCCCTTTCTGATGGCCTCATCGGGCTTGTAGCAGCCTGGCTGTTACCTTTCAAACACGTTTTGCCGCTCGTGGCTCAATCCCACCCTGCTTTTGCAGTAATCAATGATATCCATCTTCCTTTGCCACCTAAGCATCTTTTAGTTTCCTGAGCAAATCCACGCTCCAGGTCTTACCCTTGTCTTTGGATCACACGTTGAAAAAAAAACCTAGGTTTCTTTATTTACTTTTTCCCCATGTTTTCTTCTTTTGGCTAATTTCTATGTTTCTCAGTCCTCGCTTTCTTCTAGGGAGCCTTTTCCCTTCTCCCATTCTTCCCTAGTCCTGATTGGGCACTCTTTATGTGCTCTCCTTGCCAAAACCTTCATTCTATTACAATCTAATTTCCCTTCTGGCTGGATCTGCCATGATCTCTTTGAGGCAAGGATAATCTCTTTTCTCTGAATCCTTAAAGCTATACATAGTAATCTCTGAGGAAGTTTTACAGACTATATTATGCCATATGTTAATATTGCTATGAAGTGTAAGCTAAAAAGGAGTTTAATGAATCTTGGAATTCACTACCCTATTCAGAATGTATCCCTTTCAAGCCCCAGTTCCTGTGCTAGGGATCAAAGTGATTCTATTTCAATATTTTTCAGCAAAATTGACTTTGGTGACAATCAACTATAAGTGATAATCACCACCTGATGGTCATGTGAGGGCATGACTATACTTTCCAGGTTGAAATTATCAAAATAAAATTGTTCAAGGCCCTCACAAAACACTCTTACCTATTTTGGAGTTTGGAAAATAAGATGAAATCTCCACTTGCATTCTCAGAAGACTTGGATTTTGGTCGCACAAATAGATAACAAAATTTACATTTGGAGCTCTGGTCTTTCAGAAACATCATGGTCAGAGAGATGGTGTGTGGGCTTTCCTGAGCTGATTGCAACTCCCTGTGGCTATCAAACAGTGGGTAGACTGCAGTTTCTGCATTTGACACACAGAGTACTTTCATATCCACTTAAATAAAAATAAACAGAATTGTGAAAAAGAAACTAAAGAGGAACTCAATAACACTGAGATTTTTCAAAGGATGGTATGCTGGTGAAACATTAGCAGCCTGGCCTAGTTTGGGGTTTTAACTGTTTCTTGCTGCCATTCCACTGGTTATGCTGGTTTTTATCTCATGATATTTGTCTTCAGAAGTGGCTCTAACTATCACTCTTGGATTTCTTCTGGTCTCATAAGATTCAAAATCAACATTTAAGATACCATCTTTATTCTGAGAAATACAATCAACTTAAACTTATTAATAGCCATAATACTTACTTTTTAGGCAGGCATTTTTTAACTTTATGGTTTATTGTGATAATAACATTCTTGCCTTCTTTCCAGGTAAAACAATGAACATACCAGAGATATTTCATAAATTATTTATAATATCCTCCATAGGCAAGAAAGCAACAAGAATAATGGGCTCCACTTTTTAGAAAGGCAAATAAGTCACAGTGATGTTTTATGACTTACTTGTAGCACATGCCCTACAGGTCAGTAACAACCAAGAAAGCAAATTGGCAACCACACGACTACTGGCAGCTTCCCAAACACCCCAAACCCAAAGGCTGGCATAGAAATAAATCACTGAGGGTTAAGAACATTTTTTTCTTCAAATATTCCCAAGTGGAATTTTCCTCAAATACAGATTTTATTTTTTTCCAGGAGAGAAGTAGATACGAAGAATAAAGTTTTATCTCAGATAATAGTTTTATTCATTTCTGTGTATTTTTCAAATTATTTATTTACAAATTCATTCATTTAAATAGATAACACATGCACACAGTAAAAGATGTCGTTTAAGGTACAAGATACATACAATGAAAATATATCTTTGACCCTCCTTTCTCTGGCTTCCATTTCTCTCCAGAGTCAACCAGTTACAGGTTCTTGACTGCTGTTTATGACTTGTGTTTGTATGTTTATTCATGCATTTTTCCTTATTTAAGAGACTTAAATACGTTCTAGTCTCAATTCAGAATTTTCAGGCACTAAAAGAAGGCAGCTATTAGAATAATACCTACGTTCTTTTTGAAGGAAACCACAAACTTAGAGCCATTATCAGTCCCAAACAATTATTTAGCTTTAAAGAGAAACACATTTGTTTCAGTCAAGGCTGGCAATACTTGTAAGGAACACATAAATATTGAAAGAAACAGCAAAAGCTGCAAAGTAAAAACAGTGATATTGGCTGAACTCTCACAGTTCATCTTATGTACAACATTAGATGCCTCTTTTAGAGTTATTCTGGAAAGGTTCTCATAGAGGTCTATTTATGGAAGTAAGTTTTAATGCTTAGGTTTGGAAATGCTGAGTGTCCTCAACTGCACATTGCAAAGGAAGTTTTTGTAAGAGAGTTACAATATTATTGTCAAGATAGGATACAGTGAAATAGAAAAATTACTTCATTTTTCACTTCTGAAGTCGTCTGCTTACTTGCAAGTTTCTTTTGTTTTCACATCTAATGTGACTCCACAAGGCAAAAATAGAGTATCTGGAGAAATCAAGGAAGAGGGGGGCATATTTGCTTTTACCATCTTCTAATTCTGAATGTTTAGGGCCAAGAATTTACTCACTGGATAACTTTCTTGGAAATATAATTGCATTTTGGAAAATAGCTTAGAAAACCCTTGTAAAAAGAACAGTGAATTAATTGAAAATCTCTCCACATTTAATCACAAGGGTAGATGGATCTTAATAAAATTTTAGATCTGTGGTCAGGATTTTTTTTTTTTTTTTTGAGATGGGAAGGGAGGTAGTTAAGGTTATTTATTTACTTTTTTTTTAGAGGAGGTACTGGGAATTGAACCTAGGACTTCATGCATGCTAAGCATGCACTCTACCACTTTGAGCTATACCCTCCCCCCAGGATGTTGGTCCTGATGGTTAACTAAACATTCAGTCAGATTCTTTAGGATAGGTTTTCTTTGATTAAATTTATATAACAAATTATGCAAAGTTACCAACATTAGTTTTTTTTTTTTTTTTTTTTTTTGGTATAATTCATAAATCTGTTTTCCTAAAATTATAATTATCCAAGGCTATATACCACTGTTTGACCATTCACCCATTGATGGCCAACTGGATTGATGATAGTTTGGGGCTATTATGAATAAAGCTGCTATTAACATTCAAGTAGAAGCTTCTGTGTAAATATAAGTTTTCATTTCTCTGGGCTAAACACCTGGGAATGCAGTTGATGGGTTGTACAGTAGTCTCATACTTAGTTTTTTAAGAAATTGCTGAACTATTTTCCAGAGCAGCAGTCCATTTTATATTCACACCAGCAATGTATCAGTGATCCAGTTTCACCATATCCTTGACAGTGTTTAGTGTTCTCAGTCTTTGCTTTAGCCTTTTTTAACAGGTATATAATGATATCTTTCATTTTTAATTTGCATTTCCCCAATGACCAATAAATTTGAAAATCATGTACCTATTGCCATCTGCATATTCTCTTCAGTGAAATGATACTTCATGTCTTTCTCACTTTCTAATTGTTTTCTTTCTTTTCTTTTTTTTTTTTCTGTTGGATTTTGAGTATTCTTTATATATTTTAGATTCTAGTCCTAACCAGATATGTGGCTTGCAAATGTTTTCTCCCAGTAGCTTGTCTTTTCATCCTCTTTACAGGATTTTTTACAGAACAAAAGTTTTTAATTTTGATGAAGTCCAGTTTATCAAATTTTTCTTTTACGAATTTTGATTTTGATGTCAAGTCTCAGAAGTGTACCCTGTCTTAAATCCTGAATATTTTCTCTTATATTTTTCTAAAAAACTTGTAGTTTTACATCTTATAGTTAAATCTGTGACCCATTTTGTGTTAATTTGTGTACTAGGTGTGAGGCTTAAGTTTATTTTTTGCCAGTGGATGTCCATTTCCTCCAGCATCATTTCCTGAAAAGACTTCTCTGATAAATTGCCTTTTCAACCTTTTTTTCAAGTATTCAGGGATATTTGTGTGCATCAAATTGTGGGTCTCTATTCTATTCCGGTGGTTTATGTCTTTCCCTCATCTAACACAACCTGGCTTTGATTACTGTGGCTATGTATTACGTATCACGATGAGGTAAACTGATTCCTCTTACTTTATTCCACTTTTTCAAAATTGTTTTAGTTGTTCTAGTTCCTTTGCTTTTCCATTATAATAATTTTATCTATATCTTAAAAAATATTTTGGGATTACATTAAATCTGTATATCTGTTTGTGGAAAATTGATATCTTTACTATGTTGAGTCTTCCATTTACTTAGTCCTTTTTGGTTTCTTTCATCATCATTTTTAGTTTTTACCATGCAAATCTTGTGCTTGTTTTGTTAGATTTCAGCCTAAGTGTTACATTTTTGAGCCATTGTGAAAAATAGTATTGCATTTAAAATTTTTATTTCCACATGATTGTTTTTAGAATATTCAAATATGATTGATTTTTGTATGGTGGCCTTATATTATATACCCTCTTTTCTTACTGAACTCACTTATTAGTTCTAGGAGGTTTATGTAGATTCCTTGTCTTATTCCATGTAGACAATCGTTATGCACTGAATGTTTTCGTACACTCAACATTCATATATTGAAATCTAATCCCCAATGTTTTGTTATTTGGAGGTGGGACTTTGGGGAGGTAATTAGGTCATGAGGGTGGAGCCCTCATGAATAAGATTAGTGTCCTTATAAGAAAGGACCAAAGAGCTAGCTTGCTCTCTCTGCCTTGTGAGTATACAACAAGAAATACACAACATTTTATTCTTTTTTATGGCTGAGTAATATTCCAGCATGTGTGTATGTGTGTGTGCGCTTTTTGATTCAAGGAATATTTAGAAGTGTGCTTTTCTTATTATCTTCTTGTTACTGATTTCTAATTTGATTCCATTGCACTCAGTGTACATACTCTATATAATTTTTGGTTCTTTTAAATTTGTTCTTTTGTGGCCCAGGACATAACTTATCTTGGTATATATTTCATGGTTACTTGAAAAAATGTGTGACCTGCTGTTACTGGGTACAGTGTTGTAGAAATGTTGATTATGCTAGTTGATGGTGGTGTTGAGTTCTTGCATACCCTTGTTGTTGAGAGAGAAATGTTGAAGTCTCCAGATATACTTGTGTATTTGTCTATTTCTTCCACCTGTTCAATTGGTTTTACTTCATATATTTTGCAGTTCTGGTTTTTTGGTACATACATCTAGTCTAGTTAAATTCAGTTGTCTAGTTTGTCTTGTTGGTGGATCAACCTCTTTTTTACTAAGTAATTTCCTCCGTGCCTCTGGTAATTTTCTGTGCTCTGAAGTCTGCTTTATCTAATACTAATATAGCTACTTCTGCTTTCTTTTGATTAATATTTACATAATAGATCTTTTTCTTTTCTTTTTACTTTAAGTTGCCTATATTATATTTTAGGTAAGTTCCTTTTAGATAGTACGTATTTAAGCTATGTTTTTAAATCTACTTGACCAATACTCTGTCTTGTTATTTGTATATTTGGATAATTTATATTGAACATAATTATTGATATATTAGGGCTTAAATATGCCTTTTTATTTTTTGTTTTCTGTTTGTTTCCTTTGTTTTTTATTTATCTGTTTTCTCTTTTAGTATTTCTCTGCTTTCCTGTAGGTTATATGAACATGTTTTAGAATTTTATTTTGATTTTTATGTATTGTTTTCTTAGTGAATTGCTTCATGTACTTTTAAGTGGTTGCTCTGTATATAATGTTACATATAAACAACAGAGTCCACTGGTGTTGTCATTTTCTCACTTTAAGTGGGATGTACAAACTATCCCTGCCTTTATGTCCCTTTACCCTACCTATTTATAATATAATTGTCTTAAATATTTCCTCTGTGTATATGTAGAACTACAATAGATGGTGCTATAATTTTTGCTTCAATTGTTAAACAGAATTTAGAAAATAAAGAGAAGCAAAGTCTTCTTTATTTACCCATAATTTTGCTTGCTGTGTGCTTTGTTTCTGATGTTCAAAGGACTCTTCTTTTATTATTTCTTCTGCTGTTTAGAGAATTTACTTTAGTCATTCTTTTAGTTTAGATTTTTTTTTGAAATAAATTCTTAATTTCCTTTATCTGAGATTGTCTTGATTTTCCTCTTGTTCCTGAAGGATATGTTCAATGGATATAAGATTTAAACTTGAAGTTCTTTTCTTCCAGCCCTTGGAAAATGGTGTACCACTTACCTCTGGCTTCTATGGTTTCTGATGAGAAGTTTGGTATTACTGAATTGTTTTTCTCTGATTGAGAAGGTATTGTTTTCTCTTTCTGCTTTCAAGGTTTTTCTTTGTCTTTACTTTTCAGAAGTTTGACTATGCATGTTATAGTGTAGATTTCTTTTGGTTTATTCTATTTGAGGTTTCTTAAGTTTTTTTTTTTTTTAATTTGTAGGTTTATATATTTAACCAAATTTGGGATCTCTTTTATCTCTCTGTCCAGTTTCCAATGGCATAAATACTAGAATTTTTTAATAGTCTCATAGTTTTCTAAGGTTCTACTTATTTTATTTTTTTCAACCTATTTTCTCTCTGTTGTTCAGCTTGGGTGATTTCTATTGTTTCATCTTTCAGTTTACTGATTCTTTCCTCTCTTCCCTCCATTTTTCTGTTTAGACCATCAATTATTTTGATTATTATATTTTTAGCTCTATAATTTCCATTTTATTTTTCTTTATATCTTCTATTTTTTCCCTGAAACTTTCAATTTCTTTCATTTATTTCAAGTTTATTTGTAATTGCTATTAAAACATCTTTATGATGACTACTTAAAATCATTGTTAAGATAATTCTTACACTACTGCCACCTTGGTGTGGGCATCTGTTGATTGCCTTCATTCAGTTTTAGATCTTCCTAATTCTTGATGTGATGTTTGATTATTTCTGTTGAAGCTTGAAACTTACAGCATTATGGTACTAGATCCTGGATCTTACATAAACCTTCTATTGTAGCTGGTTTTATCTGACATGGCTCCATCAGGAAAAAGTGATCTCTGCTTTTTAAATGCCAAGTGGGGCCAAAAGTTTAGGTTCTGCAAGTAGGAGTAGAAGGTCAGGATCCCAACTCAGACTTTGCTTATATTAAGGGGAAGAAGGGGCTTTTCCTTGCAGGTGGAGTGGGAGTGAAATCTCTAGCTCCTCACCAGGCCTCCCTTGATACAGCCCTGGATGAAAGGGGTAGGAATGCCTCATTACTACTCCCCATGTAGGCACCAGCCACTGGTGGTGGTGAGGGTACTCCTTAACTGGGAGTGGTGAAAGTCCTGGGCTGATTGGTCATGAAAGTCCTGACTCTTCAGGATCTCCTCCTACACTGCCCCAGCAGAGAAGGGGAGGGATGGCTTCTTAATACTGAGTGAGAGTAAAAGTCCAGACTTCCTGATGGTCCCTGCTAACACCGTTCATTTGAGGACAGATGACCTTGTTAATGCCAAATGGGATGAAAGTTCTGGCTCCTTACTTGGCCTACTTTGATGCTCCCTTGGTGGTAAAGGGGGGTGGGTTGGATCATCTTGTTGCAGTCTGGCAAGGATGGAAATTTAGACTTACCATTCAGCCTTTGTTGACATGGGTAAGGATGGGGCAACATTTTTTTCCTTATGGTGTTAGGTTTGAGTGGAGCGGTTACTGTCTAATTTTTTTTATGTTGCCTGTTTTCTTGTCTTTTGGCTGTGAGAATAGTTTTTGTTGGTGTTTATTTTTTTTAACTTAGTCATCCATCCTGTACCTGTTGGTGGCTTTGGGTTGTAGGCTTTTTCAGCTCCAAATCTGGTATATATGAGGTGAAAAAGAAAAACACAGGGAACTCGCCACATTCGTAGTCCTAGATGGTCTACATTCCCTGCTCCACCTTTCAGAGTCTTCTTAGGTTTGTTTTATGTATAATGTCCAAGATGCTTAGTTGTACTTAGCAGGAGAAACAGGAAATTATATCTATTTTATCTTCCCAGAAGCAGATGTCTGGAAGTCTTTAAGACTTTTAAAATCCATAGATATCTATTTTTAATTCTTAGGAGAAAGTTAAATGCATATTTTGGTAGTGCAACAATCTCATATTACTTAAGATAACAAATCTCTCATAGAATTACCTAATAACCAATGAAATAAGCACAGATCTTACTCAGAAATGTCCAATTTCAATTTGGAAATGAGCTAATGAAAAATTGACATCAGGTCCACCATAGAAAGTGTCCAAAGGCTGCAAAGTCTGCTGATTAAAAAATCTCATGGGGGTATCGTTTATCTTTCTCCATTTCTCTGTTTTCTTAAAATTATGCTAACATTCCTAACCTGGTCCAATATGATTTCATTTGGGAGGAGTACAACTGCAAAGCTAAAAACCCCAGAATTTTAAATTTGTTAACATGTTTTACATTATCTTTCTTTTAATTTTCTTTTTCCATGTCCTCTTTGGGCTGATGTAAGAGCAAAGACTTGCTCAGTATTTCTCAGATTAAGCCCTTAATTTGATGAAACAGTAAGTTGGCCAAAAAGCAGCAGCTTGTTTGAGATAGAAAGGGTGAGCACAGTGCCCGTGAAGACCTTCCTCCTTTTTAGCACATGAATATGGGCTTATGGCATGTGGGGGTGTGTATACTGGTGTGGGAGGGTGAGGCAACTGGAAAACATTGCCTGTGAATGTTTGTTTCTAGAGGGTCTTTTTCTCTGCTTGAAGGTCAACAGTCAACCATGAGCCTGTGGGGATGGCCACTTTCAGGGCCACACCTAACCCTGTGCAGCTGGTTGCATGTCATCAGCAGTGGAACAATATTATTACCTCATTCCCAGCCCGTTTCCCACCTATTTCATTTACTTACTAAAGAAAACACTTTCATTTTATTACTAAACTCTCCCATCCTTAACCAGATGAAAGAAAATGTTCCAGTAATTCCTTTAGGAAAAAATATTGTGGTCCAAGATAAATTCAGTCTTGGTAAGCTTAGATGGATCAGTATATAAAATTTTGAGACTAAGAGTCATAGATAGATAGATAAGGAAGGAAGGAAGGGAGAAAGGTAGAAAGGGAGAAAGGTAGGAAGGAAGGAAGGAAGAGTATACACACACTTCAGTCTGTCACATCACATATAATCACAGTCACATACACTATTTTCCATGTATATGCATACACACATACACACCAGTCTGTCATATCACATATACTTAATAACATCCCACAAGCAACCTTCCAAATATTTTTTAAAGGCATCCTCCTAGAAATTACTAACCATTGCCTGTGCTAATTTTCCTTCTTGCTCAAAGCTTCAAATGTTTATTTAAATTGCAGCTACTTTAGAATACACAGCAGATTTTCAAAGCAGTGTGCTCTTATGATTCTTTTCCATATGCTCAGTATGCTTTTGGGAATCATCAGTATTTAAATTTTTCCCATTGAGAAATCAGTTCCTATGGAGGTAGACATAGGGAAATTGTTTCTGTTCCTTTATCATCTGTCTGTGTTGCTCTACTGAAAACTACAATAGAAACAGAACAAAACACAATATATATTTGATTCAGGTCATTACTTTAAGCAATGTTGATGTCTAACTAGTATGTCCTAGTTTCCAGCCAAGGAGGATCACCAAATACTACTTTTGAGTAAAGTTTACTTTCAGGAGTACGAAAAGAGACAAAGGACATGTAATTTGGATTTTGTTTTAGATATTTTAAGATAATTCCATACATACTTCTGAAAAGTCCCATGTGAAAGACATATCTATTGAGATAGAAATACGTATATAAGGACTAATTACTTTTTAAAACTATGCGTATAAAGAGGGAGAAAAGGATGGGAGAAAAAGGACTAATTGTAAAGAATCTTTTTTACTTCCCTCAAAGTGTAATTTTGAGAAAGGAACACTATGCCAGATTAATGGGTCATTGACTATGAGAAATGAATGACTCTCTTTGAAGAGTGATGCTTTGAGCATCAGGACTCAGCGTAAGCATGACATCACCCTCAAGCAGTTTTCATTCAGATTAGATTTCATGCACTGTTTCAACTTTGCAGTGATTGCTGAAGTCAGGCACTTGAATTCTCTGTTATGTGGATACTGATATTGCTGGACTGTCACCTGATTAGAGAAATTGATACCTGTCCTTTTCAGTGGGCATTCTGGGAAACAGAGCACATGATCAGTGATGGAGATTATTATTACAGTACACGAGTGAGCTGAATTTTTGTTATTGTTGTCTGTTTCTTCATACAAGTTATAAGAAATTAACATTGGATTAAAAACATTTTTTTTAACTCCTGGAAAGGAAAATGGAAATGTGCTCTCCTGACACATAAATATGACAGACTCCTTGCCCACCAGAGGTTCAAATTCAACTCATATCTAGCTTCAGTGTCTTGTTGGGAAAAGACAGGCAGAGACAAAAGGCCTAAACTAAGAAAGCCAGCCTAATTTTGTAGCATGTTGCAGTGAGCTTCTGTTCATTTGCCTCAAAATAATTTCTCAGTTTGTAAAATTCAGTAATATGTTAATAAGCAAACATCAGGCAATTTATAATTTTTTGCACATAATAAAAATAGCATAGTAATGTAACCATATTATATAGAACTTTCCGTTTTCAAAAGTGCTTTCATATGCATAATCTCATTCGCTCCTTTTAATAGCATACTGTATAGACTGGGGAAATGTTATTTTCTTCGTTTTTCAAAGGAAACTAATGTTCTTAGAGTTGACTGACACAAATGAGAAAACAGAATCAGTCTAGTAACTAAGCCTTCTGAGTTCTACCTGGTCTAGTGTTCTAACCAATAGTTTAATTCCCATCAATTCCAAAGTAAAATTGTCTAAGGCTGAGTTCCCTAGAAGCAGAAACCAAAACAGAAATCATTTTGCAAATGACTTACTGAGGGAATGTTCTCAGCAGAATCTTCTAGGGTTGTGAAGAAAGGATGGAGCAGGGAAAGAAGCCAGGGAGAGACGGGGGCTCAGGAGAAGTACAGCCTCAGCATGATCCTGCAGGCAGCTTTGGGGTGTGGATTGTACTTGCGATTCCCTAGTGAAGGTGAGAGAGCTGTTGTTACTGCTTTCTCCCCATCCGCCACTCGTTAGTCATTCACTCCCCTGTGAGGGTGGGGCAGTTGGGTGAGATGATTCCCAGGGTAAACTAAGGACCACACTCTAAGAAGGACTAACAGGAGAGCAGCGGTGGGGAGGGGGGCACCAGACCGCTAAAAATACCCACAGGCGCTGCTGCAGATAACTGATGATAATTCTTCCTTGAGAATTCTTTCTTTTTTCCATTTTCTTGTGAATATTTTGAAGCATATACCAAGGTAGAGAGGCATAATGAACTCCTATGTACTTAAACCCACCATCAGGAATAATCAGCATGTGGCCAGGATTATTTCCTTTGTGAGAGCTGTTTTGAAATACAGTGCCTATTTTCTCTATTCAGAACACCAACACACAGTATAGTTTAAACAATTATTTTGTCTTGTTAAGGAACAGATGAGTATACTGGAAAGGGACTAGGGTATATGATGTATGTATTTCAGACTTGGTTCTGCAGAGTTAGGGAACTAGACAGATATCCCCTATGATCTTTTGTGGCTTAGACACTTGATAGTTTTCTAACCAAAGTTCACATAGAATAAATAGTTTATATCCTTGAATGCATTCAGAAGTTTTGAATAATCTTCTGATGACTGTTAACCCCAGGACAGACTCCCAAGTACAGCTTGTACAGTGACCTTCTTCAGACTGTCATAGGACAAATGGTCTTGCCAATTGGAACCCTACAGCAGAGGGTCTTGGCAGATCCCTGCTGCTCATAGGATGAAGTCCACACTCTCAGGATGCAAGGGTCTGCACGGTCCCTCCCCCACGTATCTCTCCTCAAGTCTCCCACATCTGTGCTGTGTTCCTGCCACGCTAAACTGCCTCTCCTAAGTCCCCATGCCCTTTGGTTTTACTCTGGGCCTTTGAATTCTCCATTCCTCTGCCTGGACTCAGTCTCCACATTTCTGTGTGGAAAAATGAGTAATAATACAAAATATCATCTAACCTCTGTAATATTTTCAGCCTCTGTTATTTCCTCTTCTCATACATTCTTTCCCCTTCTTTCCCTCTTCTTTCCACCCCCACCCCATCTCATCCTAGGCAAAGTGATTTCTTTGTCTCTAGTTACTAATCTACATCCCTAGGAATATCTAGGACAGTGCCTTTGTGCCTTGTTTACATTTGCGTGAATTGGGAACCTAGAAAATGGTACCCAATATAAATTATTGTTAAAAATGAACAAATGGATGTAGCTCCCTTCTTCGATTTGTGTGACATTTTTAACATGTATTTACTATGGCTCATACCACATTTTTGGGTGATTATTTGCTTCCATGCCTGCCTTACCTGTTGGGATGGTTCATTTTATGCTTCAGCTTGAGGGGGCTAAGGGAGGTCCAGATACCTGGTAAAGCATTCTTACCAGATACCTGGTAAAGCATTCTTCACAGGTCCAGATACCTGTGAAGATGTTTATGGAAGAAATTAGCATTTGAAACGGTGTACTGAGTAAGGGAGATCACCCTCACCAGTGTGGGTGGGTAACATCCACTCCATTGAGTGCCCCACTGGAACAGAACAGTGAAGGAAGGCACATTCTGTCTCTTTTTGTGTTGGGACACCTATCTTCTCCTGTCGTCAGACACTGGAGCTCCTCGTTCTCAAACCCTTGAACCTAGGCTGAATTTTACCACCAGCTTTCCTGGTTCTTCAGCTTACACATGGCACATTGCAAAGAAACTAACATCTCCAACTCCACCATCACATGAGCCAGTTCCCACAATTAATCTCTGTATATTTGTATGCAGTTGACCCCTGAATTAGACAGGGGTTAGGAGCACTGACCTGCCCAGTTGGAAAATCCACATAAAACTTTACAGACTGCCCTCTGTATCCATGTTTCTGCATCCACTGATTCAACCAACCAAAGATCATGTAGTGCTCTAGTACCTATTTATTTTTAAAAATTTGCATAGAAGTGGACCCTCGCAGTTCAAACAGTGTTATTCAAGGATCAACTGCATACCCTGCTGGTTCTGGTTCTCTGAAGAATCCTGACTAATACACCTATTGTCTTAATTTGCATTTTCCTAGAAATAGACTCTATGATAAAGATTCTAGAACAAGTGGCATATTTGCAGCATGGTATCAGGAAACATGAATAGGATAGTGGTGAAACAAGACAGGAAGGGGAAAACCAACACTTTGGGCAGCTAGAGCTTAAACCTGATGGGGAACTCTGGAATCTGTAGAACATGAGCTTTAGTGCTATCCCATCTGCAGGAGACTGACTTAGGGCTGTTTCTGAGAACCGTTCATTTCCAACACTTCAGCCTGCTGCACATGGACACAGCAGAATTTGATGGCCAGGAAAAGCCCTCTGGTAAAGAAAGTGACTCGTTTGCCAGCTGTTGGAAGTTAGTCTGGCACGCAGGAGAATAGTGGCACCAAGGGCATTGGGTGTAGCCCCAAGAGCATCTGTTTTACTTACGGATTGTGGGAGTTGTGGATTTTAATCGAGATCTATTTTGCTCTTACCCTTTCCCATCAAGTTAATGATAACATAGAGCACCAAAATAAATGCTATGAAATAAACGAATAAATTGGTAAGTGAATGGTACAATGAATGGCTCTACCAGGTTACAAATATGCTGGGTCCAGCCAGGCTTCAGGGTCCACCAGGGAGACCTCATACCAGCACAACTCTGTCCTGGTATGGGATACACTCTCTCACCCATACTGACATATTTTAAGACCCTCAAGCTGAGTCCTTTCCAACACATTCATCCCACTGAAATGCCACCCCTGTTCTACATGGTAATTCTATGCTCCAAATTGTGGCTTGTTAGCTGAAACCATAAAACATAATCATAAAGGGCCTTGATACTGGTAACCTAACACATGCCAAATTTTTTCCAAGCCCGTTTTCCATGAAATTGCCAATGTGTGGTTATTTCAAGGGGAATACAATCTGTATGGCTGATTTACATTTACCTCTCTAAATATTGCTTTAGAAAAACAAGTTAAGATCCTAAGGAATATTTTCAAAGATACTTTAATTCAAATATATTTCTCTTTGTCCTGAAGATAATTTGACCCAGAAAAATAAAGTTGAGTTTTGTGGGTTTTGAGTATCAGAAAGTTTTCAGATTGAGTTGGGTATGCACTTAACACAATCCAGATTTTGCCATCAATGCTGCAAGAGGCCATTGGAGGATTTTGGTCAGAATTATCATATTTGGAAAATGAGTGTGATGATAATGATTTGGTGTTAAAAATTTTTCCTTAGGAAAAAAAATGCATTATAGCAAATCTTCCACAGTAAACGAAAGATATGTGACTTTGGTTTCTTTGAGATATTTGGTGTAAAATGATTTCTTAGCATGTGCTGAGTATATTAAAAAAACAAAAAAGTGTCCCTGGACAGGTAGTAAAGTATTACTATAAGTTTATCTTCAATTTTATTTGTCTTATATTGAGTTTTATGAACATATATATTCATAAACATATATAATGTGTGTATGTACAAAGAGAAACTTGTATTTCATTTTACTTGTTTTTTAACATTTTTAAAAATTGAGTTAATCATTTTACAATGTTGTGTCTGATTCATTTTACTTGTGAGTATAATGTTGCTGTAGCCTGAGATACATCACTGTCATGTGTTGTGAAGTTGATATGTTTAGTAGCATTATTGGTAACCTTTTGTTTGCCTAAAATCTGTGAGAGCTTAAGATTCTATGTTAAAATTTGTTTCTCACCATTTTCTTTTGAAAAATTTAAAATATACAGAAAAGTTGAAATAACTTACAATGAATGCCCATATGCCCATCACCTGGATCATAGCATTAACATTTTACTATACTTGATTTATCATATAACTACATGTCTCTATGCTTTCCATCAATCTTCAATATTTTATGATTCATTCAACAAAAATTGCAAATCTCAGTACCTCTTAAATACTTCAGCACAATAGATTTCATGATAGATTTGAACAAAACTATATTTTGAAAGATAATGAGAAGAGTTTTAACACTATTACATTTTATGGCCTTTCATAGTTTGCAAAATATCTCAAAAACAATTTTAGGAAACTCATAAGAAAGGTTTTATGTTCCCATTTTAAATGAAAAGAAAAACTTAAAATGTCTCTCAATCCAATCTATTTCCAAATATACTTTAAGGCTGAGGTATTTACATGGAAGATACATGGATAGTTTTGTTTAAATGTAGGTATTTTTAGACAATACTATGAGTTTTGCTTCAACCATCAAACATAATTTAGAAAACTCAAAAGGAAGAGGAAAGTGTATAGTTTTTACCTATATATTTTTACTCTTTTTTCCAGATTTCTCAAGGTATTTTTTCCTTTATCGTTTACTTTTTTTTAACATCTTTTTAATTGATTATAATCATTTTACAATGTTGTGTCAAATTCCAGTGTAGAGGACAATTTTCCAGTTAAACATGAACATACATATATTCATTGTCACATTTTTTTCTCTGTGAGCTACCATAAGATCTTGTATGTATTTCCCTGTGCTATATAATCTTGCTATGTTGAGTGATTTTTTAAAAAATTATATTGTGGACATGAAACTTTGGATCTTATTAAATATCTGACACTACACTGGAGGGAAAGAGCAGGCTGCCTTGTTACTTCCAAGGGTGTGATAACTGAGTCCCCCCACCCTTAGTCTCTGTTGCTATCCCAGTCGGGGAGGGATCCTTCATTACTGCTGGGTTTTGATGAGGGTTCAAGTTCCCCACTAGGTTTCCAAAGACACCACCTTAGTTGCAAATGGAAAGAGTGCTTAGTTATTATATCCCATATAGCCTCCACTAACTCTGTGGCCAGGGGAGACCTTATAACTGCTGAGAGGTAATGAAAGTTCCTGTTTCCTACTTGGCCTCTTCTGATACTATCCTGAGGGAGAGGTGGTGGTGCCTTGTTACTTCTGGATGGAGCAGAAGACTCCCTACATAGGCTCTACTGATAGGGGGGTCCTCATCATTCCCTAGGCGAAATGAAAATCCCACCCTCTCACTTCTGTCTTATTTGATATTACACTTCTGATATAACCTCAGTGGGAGGGAGGTATGCCTTGTAGTCAGGGGAAGAGTGGAAATCTAATCTCATTTGGCTTTTGCTGACATGGAAATATAGCCACTTTTGTGTGTGTGTTCTGTTGGAGTAGAGCAGCTACTGTCTAAACATTTTCTATCTTACTAGAATGCCCTTTTTCTGGTCTTGTGGCTACAGAGAGTAGGCTTTCCTGAAGCTTTCTGGTCTGAGCCATTGGTTGGCATTTCCATGTTCCTTGCTTCCTTAGCGCCTAGTCTCTATAAAAGAAAGCCCTGGGAATACACCACTGGGTCTTTTCTTGAGTCCTGGGAATCCTAGCTAGTCTGCCTTCAGAGTGTTCTCATGTTTGTCTCATTTGTAGCATCTATGGTGTTTAGCTATGCTTGGCAGGAAAGATAGGAATTGTGTCTACTATGCTTTACTGGAACTCAAGTTTGTTTTAATAGAAGCATAGAAATAAAAAAGTAAAAATGTCTTTTAATGAGATCATACAGATCATTGCTATTAATATTAATCAAACCTGTAACTGCATAAAATGGTTAGGAAAAACAGAAGAGAAAGATATGTCATAATTAGAAATCTACTGTGCTTGATGTCTAGCCCCTTTTAATAGAAGTAGCCATTATGAAGAGCTTTTCTTTTAATATATGTATCTGTCAAGGAAAATGACATAAACCAAAAAGTGACATAAAACCAAATATAAATATTACTTCCTAGTATTTTTTAAAAGGAAGGATGATATGCTCAGAGACCTCTATCTTTCCTGTACTCAGTGTATCCTAGGAATTAAGACATAAATACACTGATGTCTTTAGTAGCTGTATGGATTCCATTATAGGGCTGTATTTTTTTTTTTTTTATTTATCCCATCCTCTAAAACCACTTGGGCTTTTTTGGTCATAAATAATGTTAACTATTCAAATGACATGATTTTGTTATATCTATAATATAATTTAGTAGCAGTGGATTTTGTTGGTTAAAGGGCATATACACTTTTAATTTTGATAAATACTTCCTAAAAAGTTGACCCAGTTTACACTTCCACTAATAGTATATGAAGGTGCCTCTTCCACAACCCCACCAAATGTCAATATCACTAAATAGTAACTATTTTTAAATGCTTATGTATATATCTAATGGCTGAAAATCATATATTATCAGTTTCACTTGCATTTAATTATAAGTAAGTTTGCATCTTTTTTTTTTTAAACTGTTTTCCCACTTGTAGCTCTTCATCTGTGAACTACTTGACCATTTTTAAAGCGAACCCTTTATCTTATTTATTCTCAAGAACTCTTTTTCACTAGAAGATGTCGTCTTTTGATTTTATTTGTGGTATTTTTACTGAATAGAATGTTAACCATTTGTTTCCCTGTCAAAATTTAAAACCTCATACATATTTCATGGCTTCTGGGTTTTGTGATTTTCTTCAAATATCTGTTGGGATTTCGATTAAAATCATATTGAATCTTCAGGTCAATTTGCAGAGATTACATCCTATAGTATTGAATTTTGAACATGATATAACTTCGCATTTTTAAAGTCCTATTTATTTTATCTCAGTAATATATTGTTTTTAGAATAGAGATCTTGCATATCTTCTCTTAGATTTATTCCTAGGAAGAAGATTTTTATGGTATTGAAAATGTTATAAGTTTTAAAGTGTAACTTTTTGTTAACTTTTTTCTGGCACATACAAGTAGAATTGAATTTTGCATGATCACCTTGCACTCAGCATCTTACTGAATTGACTTATTAATTTGCATGTCCTGTTTTAAGAGTCTTTTAGTTTTCTATGTGCAAAAACATACCAACTGCAAACCATAATTATCTATTTCTTCTTCAATCTGCCTATATTTATTTATTTTATTTTCTTAATGCACTGCTAAGCCTCTAGTGCAATGTTGAATGTAAGTGTTGATAAACAATGTCCTTGTCCCTTTCCTGATTTCACAGAGAATGTATTCAATAATTTATGATTAAGTATAATGTATGCTGTAGTGTTTTTCATTTGTGGATATTTCTATTCTTAGTTAGCTGTAAGTTTTTATCACAAGTGGATATTGCCTTTTGTCAAATTCCACTACTGCGTTTCTGAAAAAAAAGTCATTTTCCCTTTTTTTGGTGTGTTAATATGGCAGATTGCATTGATTTATTTTCATATTTTAAACCAACTTTGCATTCATGAAATAATCATCCTTACTGATAATTTTTTTTTTAATGTTTGAATATCATGGTCATGTCAACTTCACAAAATGAATTGGGATGTGTTTCTTCATTTTCCACATGAAATGTATGAAAGCTTTCATCATGGAAGTCAATTAGATCTGGAATTTTCTTTTTAGAACAGATTTATATGATGAACTTAATTCTTTAATATACATGTATCCATTCTTTTTTTTAAATTTTTTCTTGGTTGGCCGTGGTAAATTTTATTTTTCAAGGGATTTATCCATTTCACCTAGATTTTTGTATGGATTGCTATGAAGTTGTTCAGATATCCCATTGTGGGCTTTTATTGTGGTCAACAGGATTGATCCCTAGTGATGCTTCTTTTTTTAGTAAGAAGAGTATTTTGTCCATAAATGGAGTCGATGGTAGATGTCACAGGTAGGAGCATCACTGCATTGTAAAGTAAGCTTTTCTTTGTTACTCTTGTCTTGAGCTGGGTGAACCTGAACAAGCTTCCTAAAAAAATAAAATATTAAAGTTATCCATTTCATAATGGAAGTCTATTTTATGGGTTATAATTGAAGTTTGATAAAATCTATTACTTGTTGGGTAACATATTATGAAATAGTATGACCATTTGAAATAAACACCTACTTAATCAGTTTTTCATTATGATTTTACAATTGTTTTGCTTTCACAAAAATACATAGAAAATGCTATGGTCACATACTGGGTAACTTTATAGAAAAATAAATTTTTTTTTTTAATAAAGTTTAATATTAAAAATTTGATGAAGCTTCAAAATGGAATTGACTGTAGAAAATATCAACCTTACATAATTCTTGATTACTATACATTGTTCTTTTTAAGAGTAGTTTCCTTCATCCTTCTAGCCATTGAACCATGACAGACATTATCTTCCTATGACTTTTCTGAGCTGTATTATTTGTTATAAAGACACCTTATAACAAGCCACTTAGGAAAGGCCACAGAAGACTTTTGCAACCAAATTCCTGATCAGTCAAGTTGTTATTTAAAAGTTGCTGTATTGTTTGTATTTTGCTGGAAATTCTAAGTGAGAAAAAAGAAAGAATTGTTGGTTGTTACACTTGTTTCCAGGGGCCTATATTATTAGTAATAGTATTAGTATTTTTAATACTGGCTATATTTCCTGTGTTGTACAGTATATTCTTTTATCTTATTTCTGTATACGTATTGTAAAATAATGGTGTATGCTATTTTACTGACAAAAACGTATCTAAAACAGCTAGAAGATAAGACAGAGTATAATAAAGAGTATTTTCTCTCAAAAGTTATGTTAGAGTGTGGAGTTGGTTAGAGTCTTTGAATAATTCCTAGACGCTTTTAATAAATCATTTAAGAAGTGCCATGACCACATCTATGCCTACGTGATACCAGAATAATCTACTGAAATACAATATATATATATATATATATATATATATGCTTACTTGCTAGATACAAACTGGCAGCATATTAACAAAAATGATGTTTAAGTTCAATATTGTCTTAAAAATGTCAATCAAATAAGACATGCCTAAACAGATGTTGCTAACAGCTAGTTAAAAATGGAAGGAAATGATTAGGCAAATAATAAGTGCATCATTTTGCATACATAAGTCTAGATAATAAGTTTGGATGTTTTTTGTTTTGTTTTACAAAGCTGAGTGATTTTTAAGGACTTAAGTAAGCATAATATCAATAGCTCTTTCCTGAACTACTGCAGTTCCCTTTTTTCACCCTGGAGCAGAGTCAGGATGACTAGGAGAGTCCTCAACAATGAAGGTTAAGACCAGATTATCTAAGCAAATGAGGAGTCTGTGTATAGAATCCAGTGGTAGCATGGAACCTGAAAAATAGATACAGACACTTCTCTCAGATTTAGAGACATGTAACCTTTTGAATAAATGCAGAGTTTATGAAAACTGTCTTGAATGAGGTTCTTTTTTAAAATTTTTTTTGAAGGGGAGGTTCATTTATTTATATTTTTAATGTAGGTACTGGGGACTGAGCCCAGGACCTCATGCATGCTAGGTGTACATTCTACCACTGACCTATACCTCCCCACAGGAACTCTATCTTGAACTCATTGTTTGTTTACGTTTTTCTAGATCTGTAGATAGAAATAAATAAGGGCTATTTGAAGAGATTTAGTAGAATTGACATAAGCATGATTCCTTTGTCATGTCTCATAAAAAATTATTACAGCTGCAATATGGGTATGTAATCTCCAGAGCAATATCACATAGCAACTTTATAAAAATATTCTATTTCTATCCTGTGAAATTAGGATGATGACATAAACTTTATGAAAAATAGTAATCTTATCTACTATAGTTTCAAAGTAAATTTTGGGCAATAAATATTTGAGAAATATAAACTGCCCTCCATTTTGAGGTTAGAGTTGAAAAAAAAAAAATGAAATCCAAGATCTGTTAGCAAGGATATAGGCATCTTGAACCTATATATTGTTGGTACAAGTATAAAGTAGTACAGTTAATTTGGAAATCTGTCTGAAAGTTTCTAATAAAGTTTAACATACCTCCCCTGTCATCCAACAATTTCACTCTTAAGTATATACTCAAATGAACACATAGCACACACACATATACTCACAAATGTGTACAAGAATGCTTGTAGAACTTACATTCATGATAGCTGCAAACAGAAAACAACTGAAATGTCTATCAATAGACAATACATAGAAGTTGTAGCATATTAATACAATGGAATAGTACACACCCATAAAGAAAGAACATGCTACTGATATACACAATGACACATATTAAGATAAAAGATACTATGCTAGATGAAGAAGCCTGAAACAAAAGAGAATACACTATGTAATTCCATACTTACGAAGTTCAGGATCAGCAAAGTTAATCAGTGGTGATAGAGCTTCAGAGTGGTTGCCAACGAATTGAAAGAGCATGAAATGACTACTCTGGTGATGGAAATATGTATCTTGAGCTAGTTGATGTTAATAAGCAGTGTATCCTGGTACATGTTTTAACAACAGGATCTCTGGGGGAAAACAGTCCTACTTCGCGGCACTCAAAATTTTTGAGTTGTAAATACTCTCACTATGGTTGCTTTCAAATTACCAACGTGACATTACTGAAGCAAAGCTGGGAAGAGATGTACACAGCAGCTCTTGTGAACCAGTATGAGTGGGCCTTGATATGTCACTGGCTGCAAGGTATATAACTTTAAAAAAAAATTATCAACCTGCATACCAAAGATTTGTGCATTTTACTGTATTTAAATTATATCTCAAAAATGCTTAAAAAATTAAAAAAAGAGAAACATGGAAAGTTCCTCTAACCCATTTACGTAAACTGAAATCTAACAGTGAAAAGGTCACTCATTAACAGTGACATTTATTTCTAAGACATATTTATGAAGGAAGCATCTAAATTTGCTGTTATGTTTAGTGAGTTATAAAGATGAATAAGCCTTGGTTCTTATCCATCAGTGAGCCTAAAGTGCAATTAAAGAAATAAAACAAATAAATTGAATAGTTGCAACATATGATAAGAACTGTAAATATTAAGTACATATATGCATGCATACATCCATCAATACCAAGTACGTAGTGTTGTTAAGACATAACAAGAGAAGTCTTCACAGTGTTGTCCCTACAATTTCTTGCCTTAATTGAAGCCTTATTCCCTGGGTGAAGGCAGTTCAACATTTTTCTAGCTTTCTGATGATGTTCCATGACTTATATTCTTATATCTCCATGTACCCATGATTTTTATTTATCATTCTGTACTTATCCTTAAAGTACTTGCCTTTAGGGCATATACTGTATTTACTGAGGACTTTCTACCTGCTTACAGTGGCCTTTTATACCTCTGATCTTGCCATCACAGCAATTTATTTCAGCATCCATGAGGATGTCAGTCCAACTCAGGATTCACTTAATTCCTGTGCTCCTCTATTCTACCTCGGCCGTCCTCTTTTAAGTATATATTGCAGCATTATTAGCTGAAACTCCCATAACTTTGAGCTCAAATGTCCAACTTCCTGATCTCAAACTTCTACTTTCCAACTTCTTTCACATCTCATTTCTCACTATTTAAAGTATCATAGATTTTCAAAAACATTTCCAGCCCTTGCCCTTGACAACTTACAATTTCTCTGGAGTTAATAGTTCTAGATCAGATTTTTCTCTTCCTCCTCCTCACCCCCCCCCCCGCCAACTGCCTGTCCCCCAAGATGGATTGTTTAATTCCCTAATTATGTGGCACTGGAAATATATAAAGGTTTATGAATAAATGAAAGTCCTCAATACTCATTGCCAGAAACAAGCACACGGTAATTCTTACTAATGCACGGTTTTAGGAAGAAACCATGACAAATTTAATTAATTGTGAGTTAAACTTGAATGTTATGTAACACATTGCTAAGGTGGGTAAATATTTCTTTTCAGGGAAATTACAACATGCCTGTATGTTACTCCTCCAAGTTATGGCAGTGTATTCAACCTTATATAATATTCTTTAAAACTGGTGGCCCTTTTTGTGTTCTAAATATTTGCAAGTTACAATTGGAAACTTGTTTAAAATTTTCAAACTGAACTTGTGTGTATTGTTTGATACTGTGTGTTAACTGGCTCTGAATTATCCATACCTGATCAAGCTCTACAAATCCTCTGTTAGCTATTCAGGAAAGGTGGATATTTAAATATTAGTGAACAATAATAATGCCCTTATGTGAGTGGCAGGTTGCTGGCAATTCTGTACTCCCTTTCTTGTTTTTTCTTAAAGAGCCAGTGCTGAACATTGTATGTTCATAATTTTCATTCTAACATGTGAATTGTCTATCCTGCCCCTAAAATGATACATGGTCTTACAGTGAATTTCTGAGATTATTCTCAGTAATTTGGATATAACAGAGGTACTTTACATTCTTCAAGTGTTTGAATATCACTTTCAAACTGAGTTATTTTATTCGAAAGGTATGGATTATCCACCAACTCCAGTCTTATGTGAGTAGACACCTAGAGATGCATGAAATGTATTTATTTATTAAGGATAATTAACATGTGTTTATCCAGGAAATATTAAAAATAAAATCTATTTCACTTGGAATATTTTTCACCTTTTCAGACCATCAAATTATAGTAACTCCACTGTATTGAAATCTGAAATTTTTTTGCTAGTAAACATATATTGGGGTATATATAGGGTATAATAATGGGACATAAAACTATTCTACCTCAATAGCTGATTAAACTATTTGGTGTATAGGAAGTGGTCTTTTTCCTCTGGAGTGATGCATTTAGCATAAGCTGAAGGATTTGATAAGGAACAGCAACAAAACTCCATGTTATACTTTCACTGAGGGTGTTCAAGGGACTCTATTACAGATGTTTTTGAGTGATTTGTCTATTTTTGTTTTATGTAATTTGTGACTCCCTTAAATGATTTTATAGGACTTTTAACATTGACTAATAAAATGTTTACTGGCTATTTTTAATGTATGTTACCTGTTCACATTAAAAGTCACATAGTCATTTCAACTAAAATTTTTTTTGATAAGGAGAAGGTATAAATAAATATACTAAATCAACTCCATAAGTACATCCATGTTTAAGGAATTTACTAAGTACAAATTTAAACTGAGATTTATTTTTATATTAGAAATGAGAGTACTTAGTGACATTTTAGGATTAGTCAAGAAATTTCTCCTTGTTCAAACTCTGGTTTAAGATAGAATCAAATAATTTTTCTCATATTGAGTCAGCATTCATTCGACCAAGTTTTGGAGCAATTCAGAGTCTCTTTTATACTTCATATGCCTTATATTTGAAAATAAATATTAAAATATGTTTATATACATGAGATAGAATGGGATGAGATCAAAGGATTGGGTTAATTCACAATGACAACTGATCTACTTTGGTACCAGGAATTTATTATGCTTCTAGCGGCCATATCTAGTGAATTGTTGGCACATTTAAATGTGTTCACACTGATAATGCTAGGGCATATTGATATGAATATGTTCAGAAAAATATTGAAATGATTTGTTTGGTTAATGGCCAAATAGTTTATCTATGAACACTTTCTCTTAAACTAAGTGTATCTTTGTAAAAACGTTTTTATTTCGCTTGGGGCACATGGTTAGATATTTATGGGCAGAAATAATTTTCTATCACCAAATGGACCTTGACATACGAGTTTCATTTAAAAACAAATTAACTACAAAGTTTACCATATATATTCAAGAAGAGTTTGTTTTGCCATTTCCAAATTATCATAGTACAATTTTATTCTATCTTTTAAAATTTCACTCTGTAATCCGTGGGTTAAATACCTAAAATGTTTTTGTTTTGTTTTGCTTTGTTTTAAATTTTAGTTTATGTGAATTGCTTAAGTCTGCAAAATTCAGAAGGAAATCTCTGCAGTACAGATTTCGTTAAAAGATTTCCAGTATTTCCTGCATCTGTTGGGTGGAAATGGTCCCCAATGCAGCTTTTTCAACTATTTCAATAAAAAACAGAAGTGGATAGAATTTAAGTTTAAAACAATGCAGGAAAAACGTGGGTTATTTTTAAAGTTAAAAAAAATGTTTTAAGCCTAATTCCTGATAAGGTTAAATTGTTAGTTACTTCTTACCCTGTCTGAATTCCTTCAGTCTCTCAGTCCTTAAGTTCAAAGTAACTTCAGGGAAGGTTTAATTTACTATTATGTGTGCATTCCTATGTATAACTCTTAGTTTCTAACAATTTTAATCTCCCAGTATTAATAATTTTTCTATTCTATAAACCATGGATAATTAAGGAAAAAAATCAATTTTATTATATTAAGTTATATTATAGCTCCACTGTCATGCCAAATAGCATTATTAAAAATTCCACTTGGAATTAGTAGTTAACCTGCATAGGTTCATGGATATATTTAAAATCCTTTAAAAAATAATAACAGTAATAGAAAGAACACTTGTAGTAGAGTTACACTTCATTTTTGATTTTTGATCATTGACCCATTGTCCCTTTTTTTTTTTTTTGGCACCATCTGAGTAAGCTGATAAGAAAGTTCACATACACTCCCTCTTTCGGCAACAGCAAGAAGTTTAAGCCTTGCAGCCCTCCAGCCCAGGTTCTGGAACTTTTCTCTAGTCCCAACTCCTGGTTACTAAAAGGCTCAGCCAACACACTGTCTCATACAGCCCAGCTCAAACCCACTTATACCTGCTCAGTTATCTTTTTAGATTGTCCCTTTGAAAGGAACACAGTACATTTTCACCTGGCTACCCATGGGAATACGTCTTGAGCTCTGCCAAGATTTGCAGGCAAGATCTTTACCATCCAACCTTCTCCAGAAACACAGGTATGGCATTGTATTTAGTGACCTTCACCCCACAGCAGGGGTCACCCCCCTCTTTCCCTGTAATGACCTCCACCCTGCAGGTGATTTCACTTCTGATAACATCAGTTCCCCAGCTGGATTCATCCCTCAACTCAAAAGATGGAACAGTTGGATTTGTTCTGGGTAGAATTACCCACAGCCTCGAGTCCCATTATAAAACCTCTGACATGTATTTCCCAACCCCTGTATTCTCTCTCCTCCCCAACTTTCAGCAGCCACCACCCTGACTAGTCAGCAGCCATCAACATCTAGGTAAGATGCTTCAGCAGCAAGAAGATTATGACTCACTGAAGGCTCAGATAATGATTCGCTTTTTTTTTTTTTAAGCAATAAAGCATTTCAAAAAATTAAGGTATATAAGTTTTTTTTGACATAATGCTATTGCACATTTGATAGACTAAAGTATAGTGTAAACAACTTTTATATGAACTGAGAAACTGAGAAATTTGTGTGACGCATTTTTTGTGAAATTTGCTTTATTGCAGTGGTCTGGAACTGAACCCACAATATCTCTGAAATACGCTGCTATACACATACTTTGTTTTGCCATACTTTGTCAGTGCCTTAGTTCTGGATTTTGGAAACTGCCCATCTTAACCTTTTCCACTTCTTACACAATGTCTGAAAACACTAATGGTCATATCCTCTCCTTCAGTGTGTTGCTTTGACTTCCTGCTCATCTCTTGTACTGTCTGACTGTCTGCTTCCCTTGGCTTTTAGCCCCATCTGTCTGTTCTTACTTCCGTGGACATTTGCTCCCAAGTCTGCATGGATTTCCTGTCTCATGCTGTCCTTTCACCTCTATGTCCATCATAGGGCCTTCTTGACCTACTACTTTCTGGGCTCGGTCCTTTTCCTTCTCCAAAAAGTCATGTTCCCTCAACAGACACCTGCCTCTTTAACCTTTTTCTCTCTACTATTTCGACTCTGTAAGGAGTTAGAAAGTATGGCTCTCCTAGTGGCATTAAAGTATCTGGTGCGTACCGGGAATTTATGCCTGCCCAGCAGTCATTCACTGTTGTTTTCCAAAGCCCCATTTTTTCTGTGAAATAACCTCCTCCAGTCTTAGTCCATGCAGTTTGTCTGGGAGAAGGTGATTGCCCCTCAGTATCTTGAAAGACTTATGACTCAAGAGAAGCCCCTTTGGGCTGATAATATTTAAGAAAGGACTTTTGTTAGAAGTATAGGAAAATAAATAACGTAAGGGATTTCTGTAAGATTAGATATAAACTTAGAGATTCATTGTAATCACCCCTTGGAAGAGAGTGCTTTCCTTGTCTCTTCACATGGTATGAAGGGAGACCTGGACTGGATTCATAGATTTGTACATCATTATCGAGCATGCTGTAGTGTAAGCCAAGCGTGTAAGTGAGCTCACTGAGGGACTATCTGTAGAGTGAGAAAGCTTGCCAAAGGGAACTTTGGAGGAATGTCCGCTATTTCATGGTTAGGTGGAGGAAGATAAAATCATAGAAGAAAAGAGGATGCCCAAAATAACTAGGAGGAAAATTGGGAGCCATAGTTCAAATACGGCAGAGAGAATGTTTTGAGAAATAGGATATGAGCAACAGAGTTAAAATCTTCTGAGAGGCCAAGCAAATTGGAACTGAGAACTGGGTGGTCTGTGGTGATTTTGGCAAAAGACATTGATATAAATTGATGAAAGAATGGGAAATAAGGAAATGGAGACAGAAAGCACATCTTCTCTTTCATTAAGCTTGACTCTGAAGGGAGGGAAAAAGATAAAGGAGCAGCCAGAGACCAGAAGATTAAAGAGATAGGTTTTTGGTTTGTTTTTGTTTTTTTTTTTTTTTTTTTTGAAGTTAAAAAAAAAAAAGGTTAATGTATGTTAATCCATTGGTAGAAAATATGGGGGATGAGACAGAGAAGAGAGAGGGAACTCAGGAAGAGAGGGAAGAAGCGGTTATTTGGTGGAATGAAGTCTCTGAAGATGTTAGCAGAAATAGTGTTCAGACCACAAGATGAAAGAAGATTGCCTGTCTTCTGTGTCCTACATCACCTGTTCCCATCCTGCTCCCAGAGCTGAGACTTAGGACCAGTAAATTTTTCAGTTACTTAAAGTTTAGTTACTCCAACCATACAGACATTAAATAGTTCCTTACCTTTTCTCTGAAAAATCTTCTTCCTTCTTACATTGCTTATCTTGGTACCACCATATATTTTGGATCCACTTTCCCAAGCCAGTAATCTCACATTCATTCTTGACATTTTGATCTGTTTTATGATTCTCAGCTCACTAATTAACATTTTTTGGTTCAAGTTCTTATCATTCTTTACTGAAAATCATCAAGTTAATCACTAAGAATCATCAGGAGCCTCTTAAGAATCTCTACTCACCCTCTTCCTGTCCCTCCACAGGCAATCTTTTCTCTACTTGCTGCCAGAATAAAATGTAAAACAAAACAAAAGTGCATTATCCAGCTTAGAACTCCTTCAGAATTCATCGTTGCCTTAAGGATAAGATTTAATGTACCTAATCTGAATAGCAGATAAGTCTTGTTTGGATTGGTTTCATCTCTCCAGTGTGTCCCTGAAGTAGGACTTCTTGCTTTTCCAAGTTAGACCTTCTCTGAGACATTGCATAGAATTCTTTCCCTGCCTAGTTTTTCCTTTTCTACCTTTCTTATATATCTTAAAAAAAATTTATTGAGGATGATTGACTTATTTAAAAGCTATACATTTAATGCCTATAACTAGATGAGTTTTGGGGTAAATACACATCCGTGAGACCATCACCACCACCAAAGCAATACACAGATCCATCAACTCCCAGATTCCTCCTACTTCATTAATATGTTTTTTCACAGTAAGAACACTTAACATAAAATCCCCTTTTGGCAAACTGTAGTACAGAATACAGTGTTGTTACTGAAGGTGCTATGCTTTATAATAGATCTTCAGAACTTATCTTGTACGACTGAAACTTTGTATCCTTTAATAATCATTTCCCCATTGCCTTTTTTTTCCAGCCCCTGACAACTACCATTCTACTCTCTTTCTATGAATTTGACTATTTTAGGTTCCACATACAGATGAGATCATACAGTATTTTTCATCCTCAGTCTGGCTTATTTCACTAATATTATACTTTTCAGGTCCATCCATGTTGTCACAAAGGGAATCCTTCTTTTTAAGGCTGAGTAATATTCCATTGTATGTACATACCACATTTTTTAATCCTTTCATCTCTTCATAGATGCATAGATGGTTTTCATTATCTTGGCTATGGTGAATCATTCTGCAATGAACATGGATGTGCAGATCCCTCTTTGAGGTCCTTCCTAATTCTGATTTCTTTGGATATATACCCAGACATAGGATTGTTGGATTATATGACAGCTAATTCCATATTTTTTGAAGAACATTCATACAGTTTTTCATATGGCTGCAACAATTTACATTTCCAAGAACTCTCTGATCCTCATGAACACTTGCTAGCTTTTTGTCTTTTTGATAATAGCTATCCTAACAAGTGTGAAGTGATATCTCCTTGTGATTTTGATTTGCATTTCTCTGATTAATGAGGTTGAGCACCTTTTCATGTCCCTGTTTGCCATTTGTATATATTCTTTGGAGAAGTGCCTATTCAGGTCTTTTGCCCATTTGAAAAATTGGATTATTTGGTGTATGATCCTTTTAATATGTTGTTGAACTAGGTTTGCTAGTATTTTGTTCAGGATTTTTGCATCTATGTTCGTTAAGGATATCGGTCTGTAATTTCCTTTCCCTGTAATATTTTTCTCTGGCTTATTTCAGCTTATTGTCTGGCTTTGATATCAGAGCAATTCTGACTTCATATATTGTGTTTGGAAGTGTTTCCTCCTTTTTGGGGGGAAGAATTTGAAAAGATTAGTATTAATTCTTTAAATGTTTGATAGAATCCACCAGTGAAACCATCTGGTCCTGGACTTTTCTTTGTTGGGAGGTTTTTAGTTAGTGATAAAATCTTTTTTTAAATTACTGTTCTGTTCAGATTTTCTATTTCTTCATGATTCAGTTTTTCTAGATTATATGTTTCTAGGAATTTATCCATTTTTTTCTAGGTTGTCCAGTTTGTTGGCATGTAACTGTTTATAGTAGTCTCTTATGATCCTTTACATTTCTGTGGTGTCAGTGGTAGTTTCTTTTTCATTCTAAGTTTATTTCAATCCTCTCTCTTTACCCTTGAATCTAGTTAAAGTTATGTCAATTTGTTTATATTCTCAAAAAAAAAAAAAGCTCTTAGACTCAATCTTCCCATTGTCTTTTCAGTCTCTATTTAATTTATGTCTACCCTGATAGTTGTTAATTCCTTCCTTCTAACTTTGGGCTGAGTTTGTTTGTCCTTCTCTCATTCCTTGAATTTTAATCTTAGGTTGTTTATCTGAGACTGTATATTCTGTTGCTGTTGGGTAGAATGTTCTCTATGCATCTAGGTCCATCTAGTCTAACATGTAGTTTAAATCCATAATTTTCTTACTGATTTTTTTTTTGATCTGGTTGAGCTATCAATTGCTGAAAGTAGGGTATTGAAGTCTCCTGCTATTACTGTATTATTCTCTATTTCTCCCTTTAGATCTGTTAACATTTAGATATTTAGGTGCTTTGATATTGGGTACATAAATATTTACAATTATTTTATCCTGTTGATGAATTGTCCCCTATATCATTCTATTATAATCTTCCTTGTTTCTTGTTATAGTTCTTGGGTTAAAGTCTATTTTATTTGATATAAATATAGCTACTCCTGCTTTTATCTGGTTTCCATTTCTATAGGATATATTTTTTTCGCCCCTTCACTTTCAGCCTATGTGAGTCCTTAAAGCTGAAATGAGTCTCTTGGAGGCAGGATATAGTTAAGTCTTTTTATTTTTATTAATTGTCACTCTGTATAAAGTATGCAGTCGTACCCCTTCCAGGAAAAAATTGGGAGATGAGCATTTTTGCCTGCTCCCTCTGTGCTGAGCCCTGGGGTGATAGCCATACTGAGTGCTTACACACCCATTAAAAACTGTTTCTTTGCTTGCTATAGTCTTGTGAGACTCATGGATGCAACCCCCATTGGCCTTCAGAGCTGAGTGTTTTGCAGGCCTGTCCATTGAACAGGAATCTTAAAATTTGGGGTGCTAGATGTGTGCTCCAAACTTTGCTCCTCAGAGAGAATCTTGGAGTTGAAGTTTCCCTGTTAACTTATGGTACTATGCTGCAAGTGGGGTTTATTGCAAAGAAGACACAGGAGTATGCCTCAGTATTCCCTGCCTGTTTTGATGTGGATATTTTCCCATTTGCCAGATGTGCAGGAGTCATTCAGCTAGTTTCTGAATTCTCTCAAAGCGTATTGCTCCATGTGTAGCTGTTGATTAGGTGTGTCCTTGGAAGGAGGGGAGTTTGGGAACCTCCTGTATTACCATCTTGGTCCCTCCTGACTATCATTCATCAAGGAGTGAATTAAAATTTAATTCCTTCTCTTTCCTGGCTTTCGGATACATAACAGGAAAAAAGAAGATTTTACCTGTACTAAAAGCCTGCCCAGAATTACTTTCATTGTTAAAATAGGGGTTCATTAAAAAAAATAATTTGGAATTATTTAAGTAATGGTAGAAGAAGAAAGTGAAATAACTCAGGCAGGGTGAGGGAAATACATTTTGATTTAAATCTGCTTATTTTATCCTCCTCACAACTGATCAGTATATTTCCTACTTTATCTTAAGCTCCACAAGAGAAAATACAAGAGCAGGGAAGAATGGCATGGTAGTTATTCATCCCTTACTTTGGAGTTAGACCACCTGGGTTGAAATTCTAGCTCTACTGTTTCCTAGCTAGGTGACATAACATATTTTCCCTCTCTATATGTGAACTTCAACCAAATAATATCTTCTATGAGGTCACAAGTATCATACAAGTCCAGAAAAGGCAAATACTTAGAACAGTGTCAAGCATGGATATAAATCTTTGTTATTATTATTACTGTTACAGAGATGTAGACTGTCTTGCTTATAATCACATTCCCAGGGCTTAGCATAATGCCTGTATATAACAGGCACTGAAAATATTTATGTACTGAATGGATGAAAGACTCTATAAATGAATGGATGATTATATCTTTGTATATATTTTTCTACATGTGAATTCACATCAACATTGTATATATATGTATGTCTGTACACATATACGTGTAGTTATTTTATCTTTTTATGGTGAAACATTAAGGCAAATACATTTGAAATGTAGAGGTAGTAAATGTCTTACATTTTTAAAGCTACACAGTCATTAAATTTGCAAGATGTCAGAATTTAAAAGGAAATTATCAGTGAAAAGCCATGGAGATGTTTCTGTGTAATGGGGGACAAAAGGAAAGAGGGATGGCATTTATTCTTCTGCCCTGTCACTTTAGCTTTATGTCAGCTGCTTAAAAGGTGGCACTGAAGCATGTGATTGGTTTCATAAGTCTTAATGAAAAAGAAAAGTGATTCTTGCCTATGAAAGCAAGGTTCAGCAGATTCAGCAGACCGAAAGAGCATGAAGGACAGAAATAGTCACATTTTATTGTAGATACCACTGTCTCTTTACTGTCCTGAAGCTGACAACCAAGATGACCATATGGTATTAGGCCACTGCTTATATACTGATGGTTCTCTGCCATCAGTACACAAGCGGCAATATGATGGTTCTCATATTTGTAGTTTTAAGGAACCGCAACATTGATAGACAGCTGGGAACCTCTGAGAAAGAGAATCACAAGATGCTGAAGCTTGAAGAGAATTCAGGTCATCTGACTTCAGGTCCAGCATCCTTTCCCTACTCGACAATTGCTTAGTCTGGCTTCATCAGTTTTATGGAGTCTGCTAGGCCAAGGAAAGAAAACATTTACCAAATGTGGCAACTTACACTCAATAATTTAAACATACAAAAATTACACATCCAAATGCAGAGAGCCTTCTTCCTTTTTTCACGTTTAAAACAGGGTAATTGGAAAACTGAAACTCGGTGCCTTCCCAAACCATTATTAATTATAATAGCAATTAGAGGTTTATTAAATAGACGTTCAGTGAACAGTTTATGAATGACTACTGGATAATGAATTTTTTTTTTTGCTTTTTAGAACATTATTTTAGTTAAGTTTACATACAATAAAATGTCTCAAATTAAAGTATTCAGTTCAGTGAGTTTTCGCAGACAGAAACAGCCATGTAACATCATGAACAACACATAGAATGTATTTTTTTAAGCCCCAAAGATTTCCTCATGTCTCTTTCCAGTTAGCTCTTTCCTCACCACAAAGTCAGCTACTATTCTCAAGTGTTATCTTTTCTTATTCTTGAACTTAATGAGATTTACACCGTGCAGTATGAACTCTTGAATTCCTTTATTTACTCACTCAGCATCATGTTTTTGAGATTTTTTTTTCCCGCAAAGTGTTGCATGTATCGGTGATTCCTTCCTTTTAATTGCTGAGTGCTATTCTATATATGTGTTATAATTATTTTCTTCATTTTCTCATTGCAGAATATTTGATTGTTTTGCATTTATTAACTATTATGACTAAAGTTTCTATGAATGCTTTTGTGTTAGTATTTTTATGGATGTATGTTTTCCATTTTTCTTAGGAGTGAAAATGATGGGTCCAAGGGTAGGTATGTTTTTTAACTTTGTAAAAAAATGGCCCTTTTTTTCCCAACGTGGTGGTAGCATTTTACACTCACACAAACAATGAATGCAAATTCTGATGGCTCCATATTCTCCCTTTGTTAGCATTGCCAAACTTAAATTTTATCTATTATAATGGGTGCAAGACAGTATCTCATTATGCTCTTAATTAACATTTCTCTAGTTACAATAATGTTGAGCATCTTTACAAGTGCTTATGTTCAGATCTTTTCACTTTTATATATGGGTCTAAACTACATCTCAAATTAGCTTATATGTATGAGATAGAGATCAAGGTTGTTTGGTTGGTTGGTTTCATTTTTAAATATAAGGCTATCTAGTTGTTCCAGTACCATTTGTTGAACAGTCTATTTTTTCTTCATTGAATAATGTTGACATATATGCCAAAATGTAATTGGTCCATTCCTGAAAATTGCATTCTGCTCCATTTATCTATTTGTGTGTATGCAAATACTACATTATCTCAATTACTGTGGCTTTATGTTAAGTTTTAAAATCAGATGATATGATTTCTCTAGATTTGTTATACTTTTCAAAGTTGTTTTTGGCTATTTTAGGTCCTTAGTATTTTCATTTTTAGAATCAGCTTATCGATTTCTCCCCCCAAAAACTGAGATCTTTTTGAATGGGATGACATTGAATCTATAAATAATTTGTAATGTATTAACATCTTAATGATGAGTCTTCCAATCCTTGAACATGGTGTATATCTCTGTTTATTTAGGACTTCTTTAATGTCTCTCTATGATGTTGGAGATTTTTAGTATAGAGATCTTGGACATAATTGTTAAATATATTGCTGAGTATATTATGCTTTTTAATGTTAATGTAAATGGTATTATTTCTTAATTTCATTCCCAGTTGTTTGTTGCTGGTATATGGAAATTAAATTGATTTTGTGTATTGGCTTTCTATTCTTAAATCTAGCTGAAGTCACTTTTTAATTTTTAGGAGATTCTAAATGATTTTATCACTTGTGAATGGCAGTGTAACGTAGTCAAGTGTGTCATTAAGTATGCGTGGAGTCAACTATACTATAACCACAGATACTGACTTCATGCTCCTCCTTTATTTTCATAGCTATCCCCTGTGCCCTAGCCATCCCTAATCCCTGCCAGTCACTAATCTGTTTTCTATGTCTATAATTTTGTAATTTGGAAAATGTTGTATAAATTAATCATAGAGTATGTGACCTTTTGAGATTTTCTTTTTAACTCAGCATAATGCTTTTGAGATCTATTCTAGTTGTTTATATAAATAAATACTCATTGTTGAGTTAGTATTTCATGATATAGAAGGCATTTTATTTACCTATTAACCTATTAAGAGACATTTTGCTTCCAGTTTTTTCTTCTGCAAATAAAGTTGCTGTGAACACTCATACACAGGTTTTTGTTTGAATATAAATTTACATTTATCTGGGAAAAGTGCCCAGCAGTATGATTCCTGAGTCATATGATAAATGTATGTGCAGTGTTTCAAAGAAACTGCCAGACTGGTTTTCACAGTGGCTTTTCTATTTCACACTCCTATCAGCAATGTATGAGAGACTTAGTTTTGTTGCATCTTTGGCCAGCATTTTACTTAGTGACTATTTTGTTATTTTAGTTGTCTAATACATGCTTTGTTATATCTCATCATGGTCTTATTTCATTTCCATAGTGTCTTGTGATGTTTAAGATCTTTTTATGTTTCTTTTTTTTTTTTTTTTTTCTATTTATACATCCTCTGATGAAATGTCTTTTTAGGTACTTTGCCTGCTTTTCAACTAGATTGTTCACTTTTTACAGTTGTATTTTGAAGATGCTTTATAAATCCTAGATACAAATCCTTTGTCATGTGTCATTGGCAGATACTTTCTAGCCTTTTTATCTTCTTAACAGGGTCTTTTGTAAAATAAAAGTTTTTAATTGTAATGAAGTCCAGTTTATTAGGTTTTTTTCTTTTATGGATCACAATATGGATTATTTCTAAAAACTCTTCCCCAAGTCCTAGTTCTTAAAGATTTTCTCATTTATATTATGCAGATTTATATTTAGATATGATCCATTTCGAGTTAAACTTGTATAAGGTGTGAGGTTTAGATGGAGAGTCTCTTTTTTTTTTTTTTAACCTATGGTGTATATATAAGAGGTGAAAAACTATTCAAAGACTTTTCTTTCTCTTCCTCCGTTGAATTGCCTTTGCATTTTTGTAAAAAAACAAAATCTGTTGGCTGTACTGCTATATACTTGTGTATTTTAAATTCTGAATACTTTATTCTGTTGCATTTATTGCATGTTTATCCCTCTGTCAGCACTACTTGTTTTGATTAGGTTAGCTATATAAAAATCTTAAAATTGTACAGAGGGATTCCTCCTGCTTAATTGTCCTTTTTTTTGTTGTTCAAAAATCTATTCTAGTTTGCCTTTTTGTAGCATTTTATAATTTTTTTTTAAATCTATAAAATATCTTGCTGTACTTTTGATAGGGATTGCCTTGAACATGTGTCAATTTAAAGGGGTTTAATATTTTTACAATGTTAACTGTTCCAGTCTATGAACATGGTATGTGTCTCCATACCATTTAGATCTTCATTGATTTTTTTGAAAAATGAGCATTTTAAATTAAAAGAAGTTTTATTTTTTCAACATGTAAGTCTTATACATGTTTTGTTTATTTATACCTAAGTATTTGTTTAGTTTACTCAGTATTAGTTATTTAGAAGTACCTAAGTATTTTTTAAAATAAACATATACCTCTGTCTGTTTCTCTCATCCTCCACCCTCTGCCTCTGGCAACCACCAGTTGGTTCTCTGTATCTATGCACTTGGTTTTGTTTTGCTTTGCTTTAGATTCCACATGTAGTATCATATAGTATTTGTCTTTATCTGACTTATTTCATTAGCATAATACACTCAAGGTTTATCCATTTTGTCACAAATGGCAATACTTTATTCTTATATTTTCTGATGGAATAATATTCCATTTGTATGTGTATCACAATTTTTTAATCCATTTATTCATTGATGGATACTTAGGTTATTTCCATATCTAGGCTGTTTTAAATAATGCTTCAATGAACATGGGGTGCATATATATTTTTGATTTAGTGTTTTCATTTTCTTCAGATAAATACTTAGAAGTGAAGTTGCTCGGTCATATAATAGTTCTGTTTTTAAGTTTTTGAGGAACATTCATAATGTTTTCCGTAGTGTATGCAGAATTTACTTTTCCACCAACAGCACACAAGGATTCCCTTTCCTCTATATCCTTACCAACATTTATTTCTTATTTGATAAGTCATTCTAATAGGTGAGAGGTGATATCTCATTTGATTTACGTTTCCCTAATGATTAGTGATGTTGAACATCTTTTCATGCACCTCTGGCATACTGTATGTCTTCTTTGGAAAAATGTCTATCCAGATTGTCTGCACATTTTTTTAAACAGATTGGGTTTTTTTTTTTTTTTTTTTTTGCTATTGGGTTGTATGAGTTCTTTATACATTTTGAATATTATCCCCTTATTAAATATGTGATTTGAAAATGTTTTCTCCAGTTTAGTAGGTTAATTACTTATTCTGTTGATGGTTTCCTTTGCTGTACAGAATCTTTTTACTATGATGTAGTTAGTCTCACTTATTTATTACTGTTTTGTTACTTTTGCTTTTGGTATCAGATTCAAAAATAAAATCATCAAGACTTTTGTCAAGGAGCTTACCGCCTTTGTTTTCTTCGAGGAGGCTCATGGTTTCAAGTATTACATTCAAATCTTTATTCTGTTTTTGAGTTCATTTTTGTGTATGGTGTGAAACAGTGGTCCAGTTTCATTCTTTTGCATGTGACTGTACAGTTTTCCCAGCACTAGTTTTTGAAAAGACTGTCCTTTCTCCATTGTATAGTCTTGGTGTTTGTCATAAATTAACTAACTGTATACATGGTTTATTTTTGGGCTCTTGTGTTCCATTTATCTATATGCCAATTCTATATTATTTTAATTATAATAGCTTTGTAGTATAGTTTGAAATCAGGGAGCATGGGCCTCTACCTTTGTTCTTTGTTTTCAAGATTGCTTTGGCTATTAGGTCTTATGTGTGTGTGTGTGTGGGGGGGGGGAGTTCCATGAAAAAATTAGGATCATTTGTTCTATTCCTTTGAAAAATGCTGTTGAAATTTTGATATTCATTGCACTGAATCTCTAGATTGCTTTGGGTAGTATGAACATTTTTAAAATACTGATTTTTCTAATCTATTAGCATGGAATATTTTTCCATTTATTTGTGTCTTCAGTTTCTTTCATTAATGTCTCATATTTTTAATATGCATCATTTTATCTCTTTGATTAAATTTGTTCCTAGGTATATTCTTTTTGATGCAACTGCATATGGAATTGGTTTCTTTATTTCTCTTTCTGATAGTTTATTTGTGCATAGAAATGCAACAGATTTTTACATAGTGATTTTGTATCCTGAAACTTTATTGAATTTGTTTATTAGTTCCAACAGGTTTTTAGAGGATGCTTTAGGTTTTTATTATAGTTTCATGTTATCCACAAATTGTTACGTTTTTATTTCTTTCCAATTTGGGTGATTTTATTTATTTTTCTTGCCTAATTGATCTGGCTAAGACTTCTAATATTATGTTGAATAGAAGTGGAGAGGGTGGGCATCCTTGTCTTGTTCTTGATGTTAGAGGAAAGACTTTCAGCTTTTCATCATTGAGTATAATGTTGGCTTTGAGCTTGCTATATATGGCCTTTATTATGTTTTGAATGATTATAAATGATATTATATTTTAAATTTTGGTTTCCATGTGTTCACTGGTCATTTATGGAAATAAAATTAATTTTGTTATGTTGATTTTGTAGTCTGTGACTTTAATGAAATCAGATTTTCTAGGAGTATTTTTGTAGAGTCCTTGAGATTTTGTATAAAAACAGTCGTGTCATCTGCAAATAAGGACAGTTAATTTATTCTTTCATGATGTTTATGCTTTTTATTTCCTTTTATTTTTGCCTTCTTAAGTGGCATGAATCTCTAGTACTGTGTTGGATAAGAGGAGACATCTTACCTTGTTCCAGACCTTAGGGAAAAAAAAGTCAGTCTCATTAATTAATATGATGTTAGATGTAGGTTTTTTGTAGTTGAGGAAGTTTCCCTCTAATTTGCTGAAAATTTCTATCATAGAAATGTTATCAAATGCTTTTTGTATCAATTAATAATGATGTAATTTTTTTCTGTAGCTTATTAATATGATAGATTACATTGATTGCTTTTCAAATATTGAGCCAGCTTTGTTTGCATCCCTGGATAAACTCCACTTAGTCATCATATATAATATAACTCTTTTTATATACTACTCAATTTTACTTGCTGTTATTTGGTTAAGGAGTTTTGCAGCTATGCTCATGAGGGGTATCGGCTTATAGTTTTGTATTTTTTGGTACTATCTTTGTTTATTTTTTGTATTAAGGTAATAGCAGCTTGATAAAACAAATTAAAAAGTAGCCCCTTTTCCATTCTTTGCAAGAGATTATGTAGATTGATAGTAATTCTTTAAGCATACGGTAGAATTGTCCAATAAAATCATACAGGCCTTATTTGGAGAATTTTAAAATTCTAAAATCAATTTTCCTAATATTTTTAGAGCTATTCACACCTAGACTACCGAACACTATGTGGTTTTTAAATAACTTTATAATTCTGGGAACTATACTTTTCTTCCAAAAAGGGCATGTAATGAAAAGAGAACCATAACTCCAATACCACTTTACTTTTCCCACTTCATATCTAATATTTTGTTATTCCTCTATAACAATAGTTTCCAAACATTTTTGTTTTTCATAAGATGGAATTGTGGAAGCCCAGTGTAGAAAACAGATAAAAGAAATAGTCAAGATTGGAGGGGCTCTGTCTTGTGTTTTCTCTTAAGATGTCTCTTTAAGATGAACAGGACTCTGTGGGACGCATTTATCAGTAACCCTGGTCTAAGAAAATAGAAAACTGGAGTGTGTGTCAGCAGACTTGCCCTCTAGAATCATCTCTGCCATAAAATTTCTGACCTAGGTTAAGTCTCTTCATTTCTCTGTCTTGGTATCCACTCTACAGAATAGAGTGTTGAAATTGATCAGACATTCATACCTTGGATACATGTTAACACTTGAAATTACATTCAATTTTTGGCTTACCTATGAATATGTATATTTTTCTTGGTAGAATATCCAGAACTTTTAGAAAATTTCCAGTAAGTTCTGTTACCTAAAAATGTTTAGGAAACAGGGCACTAGAAAATACTGTCTGTTCTGTTCTAGGGCTAAAAAATCTATGATTCTAAGTCATTACATTGTAAAAAATGATAAAGCCATGGAAAGTAATAGTTTACTTTCTCTAAGTGTTATGATTTTAATTCACATTCTTATCTAATTCTGAAAATAGTCTGATAGAAAAAAAAATTACTACCATATTATCTACTCTATAGGAAAGAAAGAGTGTAAGTGATTTTTCCAAGGTAGAGAAACCTCTATAGGGAAGCTGACAAATGAACACAGCCCTTCTGGCTTCAGATCCAAATTCTTTCTTCCTTATCTCATGATGCTGCCCTTCTATACTCCATATAGGGAAAGTTTGAGAACCATTTTGATGGTAATTTTACGTTAAAGCAATCTGCAATAGTTCAATTTATTTAGTGTCATATGAGGTTAACTTAAATTCTAGTCCTGTTATCTTATTAGATAGAAGATATTCCATTAAATTTACCTCCAAATTAAAGTTGAAACCACTCTATCATCTAGATTGTGGGTTAAAACCAGATACAGGAAAAAAAAATCTGAAGGCTGTATTTAAAACCTTTGGATTTATTATAAGGAATATGACTTTTTTAAGGGTTTTTTTTGTACTTCCTTTTTTAAAAATTTTACACTCTTAGGAAATATTTTTTAATCCTTTTTAAACTACAAATACAAATCTTCCTTAATTTCTAGCCACTTGCTTCTAAAGACTCAGGGAACAAGTACCTCTTAGAATAATGACAGAAAATTATTGTAGAGTATAAGTATTAACAGGAATTTGGAAAGTAAACCAACGGTCCAAGGGAGGTGATGGGGAAACTGTTTCACTGCTTTGATCTCCCTATTCCTAAAAAGAGTTAAATCTATTCTTAAAAGTTCTCAAGAAGAAAAGCTACATAGTCTGAAACTCCTAACAGCCTGTACCGATTCCTAAATGTTGTTTATGGAAAAGATTTTGCTGACAAGAATAACTTTCCTCTCTCCTTAAAATTTTAACTCAAAACTCTGTCCTGCTGAGTGGACTTTAATAGGAACTCAGAAACACAGATTCAGATTTATTTTAAAAAAAAGCCATTCAGATTTATTTTTAAAAAAACTATTTGGAAGATTAAACTTTGTGAAGTGAATCAAAGAGTAGAGTTACTAAATATACTAAAAGGTTTTTAATGTGCTTTTCCCTTTCTTCTTCAGAAACTATCTACACTTCCTAATTAGAAATTAATAGAAAGGTTAAGGCTGCTTTCATAGTGACAGCCTAGAAATATCAATTGCATATTAGTGACCACCTACCTTGGTATTGCACATAAAATTTCTGAAATATATATCTTTTAATACTCTGTGCATATTTCTGATAAAGCTGTTTGTCTTATTCCTGCCTGAAAATAAGTAGCTAGAGCAGAGTCTGCTTTAGTTTGTTTTCATATTTTTCAGGAGGATTGTGAACTAAGGTTAACTACTTTTTAGAGATAAGTTTCCAGATAGTCAGATTTGAATATACACACTTGTCCCATAAAAAGAAATTGTCATAGTTCACAGAGAGTCGTTTCCTTTGACCTTCATTGTGGTTAAAGAAAATGTAGAGGGTGTTGCCTTTAAGCTTAAAAAAAAAAAAAAGAAAGAAAAGAAAAGAAATCCCATGCTTCGGCTGACATCTGGTAAGTAGGAAACTCATCTGCGCTTTGAGCAATGGAATCTGAACTTCAGTGAGTAGAGGTTATAGTGAGTCCAAATCTTTTAAAATTCCCTTGGCCTCATTCAGTATTCAGAAAGCCATCACAGTGGAACTATTGTTGTTGGTGTTGCTCAAAAGCTTCAATAAATCTGCATGCCAATATTTGTGGGAAAAGTTAGTAATCTTCCTCTTGCAGGAAGGCAATTTTTTCAAACTGATGGAAAAGAAAAGTACCCAAAGCTTTTATTTATTTTTATTGTGGTAAAAACACATCACATTAAAATCTACAACCTTAACCATTTTTTTTTAAAAAGAGTACAGTTCAGTAGTGTTAAGTATATTCACATTATTGTGAATCTCCCCACATTGTGTACCTCCTGAACTTTTTCGTCTTGCAAATTTGAAACTCTATATCATTAACAGTATTTCCCCTCTTCCCCTTCACCCCAGGCCTTTGCAACCTCCATTCTACTTTCTCTTTCTCTGAGTTTGATTACTTTTGATACCTGAAATAAGTGGAATTATATAGTGTTTGTCTTTTTGTGACTGTGGCTTATTTCATTTAGCATAATAACCTCAAGTTTCATCTATATTGTAGCATGTAGCAAGATTTCCTTCCCTTTTTAAGGCTGAGTAATACTTCTTTTATGTATATACTACATTTTGTTTACACATTCATCTGTCAGTGAACCTTTGGGCTAATTTCACCTCTTGGCTTTTGTGAATGGTGATGTTCCAAAGCTTTTACTTTATTTTACTTTTAAAATTGAATCAAATCGTTTGAATTACACCAAAGCAAATAAGAAAAAAAACATTGAGTTAATTGGCTAGGAGTTTTCTTTTACTGTAGAGTGAACCAAAATGGTAAATATATAAAAATGAATTTTAATAAATGAGTTCAGTACAATTTCTCCAAGAGCAAACTTCAAGAGAGAAATGCTCCAGGAGAGACTATGGGAATTGGGAGTGGGAATGGAAATTGGAACTGAGCTGGGAAGGGAGAGGGGAAGCAGGCTTGATTTGCTTGCCTCAGTAACCTAGTAAACGGTGCATGTGTAGGGGATGAGTGAGTCCTTTGATCTGTGAAATTTAGGGATTTAAAAGAAAGAGTCTTCACCTGAAGTGGGGGCCTTTGAAGTGCTATTATACTATCAATGAAATTGTGGACAAAAGTAAGTCCACATAGCTTTATAGGAAGGTAATAAGGAAGGCTTTTGCTCTGGTTAGGGAAGAAAAAGTGCCCTCTGGGAATTCCTAACTTTTTGCAGCTTCTTATATGAGCTTGGTGTTTGAATTTATACAACTAAGCTGAGAAAATGACACCAAAAGGAGTCCTAGACACACTGAGTATTGGCAAAGATATGGAGGAGCTGTAATTCTCATACACTTCTAGTGGGAATGTAAAATAGTCCAACTGATGTGGAAAATAGTTTGGCAGTTTCATAAAGAAGTCAACGAACATCTACCATATGACCCAGGCACTCCACTCCCAGGTGTTTATTCAAGAGCAATTAAACATGTATTCACATAAGGTTTGTACATAAATGTTCATAGCAGATTTATGTGTAGTGATTTTAACTGGAAACAATTCAAATATCCATCAATAAGTGAATGTGTAAAGAAACTGTGGTAAGTCCATGCAAAGGAATACTACTCGAAATAAAAAGGAATAAACTACTGATATACTCGAAAACCTGGATGAATACCAAATTTTGATATTTTTAATATCAAGTATCAAAACCATTATACTGAATAAAAAAGCTATGCAAGCAGTAATACTTACTATATGATTCCATTTATATAAAAATCTAGAACATGCAAACTAATGTAAATATAGCTCCTCTGAGAAATTACAGATTAGTGGAAAAGGAAGATCTATTTAATAAGTATATACAAAAATAATATTCAGATGAATCAGAGACCAAAACACAAATCTTTACAACTCCTACAAACAACATCAGGGTATATGATAATGACCTCAGGGAAGGAAAATTGTCATAAACAAAATACTAAAAGCATAAATCAGAGGGCATATAGAAGCATTAAATTCAAAATCTTCTGTTTAACAAGGGTACCATGAACACATCGGGAAGGAGATATAGATCTCATATATGTGTGTATATCCCATATATGTATACGTACACACACACCCCCCACAAAGAATTAAGATCTATGAAATGTGAAGAACATCTGCAAATGATAAAGAAAAGAACTGAATGAAAACCAGAAAAAAAGTGAGCAATATATAAAAAAGAAATTAAATAGCCAATAAATATGTAAAAAGTTGTTTAATTTCATTAGCAATCACAGGAATGCAACTTAAAATTATAAACATCACACCCATCAAAGTTTTAAAAAATGTGGCAAAACTGAATGTTAGCATAGAGTTCTTATATATGTACAGTATTAATGGTGTGAGCATAAATTGGTACAACCACTTTGGAAAGCAACTTGACAGCATCCAGTAAATTTTTAAGATTTGTATACCTTGAAATCCAGAAATTCCATTTCCTGACTTATACACCATAGGAATTCTTAAAAATATACCTAATAAAACATACACATATTTTCCTTTATCATTATTTGTAGTGGTAAAATCAGAAACATCCTGAACATCTAGCTACAGAATAAAGGAATTAGAACTAAAAAATATAAGCTTATTAAAAATAGCAATTCAAAACACTATCTAAACATTATGTTACCAATACTATATATTTTATGTCTAATAGAGTACAGTAAAAATATAAGGTAAGCATATTCACACGCATGATAAACCCTACGTTCACTATGATGGTTACATTTAGAGAATGGTGACTGGGGAATTTAAGAAGGATACATAGATGTTTTCAACTGTCTATGTTGTTTGATTTCTTAAGAATAAACTTAAAACATCTCAAAACAACACAGCGTAAGATTTAGATTGATCAGAGTTGGGTACAACTTGAAGGTGTTCATGAAACAACAAGAGAAGTTAGAAGTTGTTTGTATGATGATATTATTTCTAAATACTCAAGTTTTCCATTACCTTCTTCTATATTCACATGGCTAGTTGCTTGACAATGAAAAAAGAAAAATAAGCAGGGCAGGCAGCTTGGGAAGTTATGGTTTGAGGACACCCAGGCACACTCAGCCTTTTATTCTAGGCTGACTTTTTTGTGCACATGCTGATCAATTACTGGAAATATTCATGCAGACTTAGATTACTCAGGGAAATGAATTTTGCAGGCTATGGACCCAATGGAAAATGTGTGACAGGTCTGAAGACTTTCTTGTTTTTCTAATTCATTGTGTAGTAATTTGGGTGGTAAAGTTAAAGAGGATTTAACCAGGACTCAGGAAACTATCCTTAACTAATTTTTTTACCTTGTGAAAATTTCTTAAGCTTTCCATACTCAATTTTTTTTTTCTAATGCTGACTTTGGACTGCTCACCAATAACCATCTTTCCAGTTCTCAAGGTTTTAGATTTCCATTTTAACATGAATTCGTATTGTTAGCCCAAAGGGAATTACTATAATTCTATCTACTATGTTGACAAGTCTCATTGTGATAAAACTTTAGGATGCCTAGCTTGAGGTTTCAGATTTTATTTGCTGACTTTAATTCTCTAAAGACATGATTTTATTTGGGCTATTAACTAAAGGCATGATCAGAAAACTTTGATCAGAATACAGTTTTAAATGTACACATACATTCTTTTAAGCTAAAGGTTGATATTCTAAAGTGTTCAGTATGAGCCAGTTGATTTGCAAGCTGTTCATAGAATTTAAATACTTCTAGGATGTGCATTAAATTTTAGTCACAGCATGTGTATTCCTTCTCCAAACTTATTTCATTGACACACCATCATAATTGACGTTTAAATAAATGTTCTCTTTGTATTTACCTAGCTGGGAAGAATTAAGCAAAATCATTATTTAACTTTTTAACTTGAAATAACTTTTAGAGAAATTTTAAAATGTTTCTTTGTCATATGATTTATAGTTTCCTCAAAAATACAAATAGTTCAAGAACATTCAGGGTATTAGAGTTGACTAATTTTTAGCCTGGTATAAATAGGAAAGTTCACATTTTATAACATTTCTTTAATGAGGTATGTATTACATTAACTTGTAATGAGATGATTTCAAAGATAGAGTTGCAAATACCGTAACAGTCTGCTACAGATTAAAGCTAATACCTTCCAAATGGTTGGAAACTCTTATACACTCCAATCAGCACCATAGCCCCACAAAAGTAATTCTGGGATTTAAACAAAAATACGCTTTTTTAAAGTTTGAAAATGCTGCTGATGTTTAAACCTCGTGAACTCTCTAATTTAAACTATTAAAATGTATCAAAATGAACCCTTCCCATAATGTCCTTAAGGTTTAGTCCTAATATTATGTACCAATATGAGTAAAATGATTTCTGGGGAAAATCTGTTCATAAGGAACTCTTTCTGGTCACTAATAAAAGTTTTACATAAAGTAATGCACAATATATGAATCTGAAAGAACTGTGTATTAAATTTTACACAGTATGCATCATAATATTCTTACATTGATCTCTTACTTGTGCAGGGAAATTTCTTTGTTGTTTTACAGTAGGCAGATTGGCAGAATTTCTATTTATGTTGCAAATGAGGCTAATTAACTTTTACTGATTTATCAGAAAATTAGTCATATCACAAGATTAAATTATGTATAAATGGTAACTTACTGAAAAACAATTATTTAAAAAACTATTTAGTTGTAATCAGTATTTCATCATATACTATAAAATGTCCAGGTTGTAGAAGACAACTATGTAGGCCTTTCAAAAAAAAAATCTGTAACTCTTCCAGGTACATTTTTTAATATTTCACCTGTCAGACTTGACTTTCCATTGAATTTAAAGCCTCATATGTCTTCTGAGGTTCTGAGAAAATAAAAGAAACTAAATATATGTTCGCAGTAGTTTTAAAACAGACGAACCTGTTATTTTGGAAAAAAAAAAACCTTATTTTTCACAAATTCTTATTAATAAGCCTAAGGATCTTTTCATGATGGCCAGATAGAAGTTTTTACTTCTTTGCTTGTGACTGGAATATAAAATTTAATTCCAAAAATTTTAAATTCAGTAAGACAAAAATGTTCTGGACTGTTCTGTGAAGTTTACTTCACCACAGGTTAAAGGCTCAGGAGAGTTAGGAAAGGACTGCTGTTTCCCCAGTGGGTTACCAAGAACACTTGAATTGTGCCTAAATCTGTTCATGGCAACTGTACTTATTATTGTATTTATATGATTTGATTAATGCCACAGAGAAGGAGTCAAAAAGGAGATTGAAAAGAAGTAGCCAACAGGGTATAAAGAGTTAAACATTGCTGTAATGAAAATATCGATAGAGAAAGTGCTGTTTTGAATGAGAGAATGGAGTTTGAAAGTATAAGTGGTTGGGAAAGATAGACTGTGGTTTCTATAGCTTGTTAAGAACCGTCTCAGAGCTCTTCTTGTGAGAAATGAGAATAAACCTAGAGTTCCTTAAAAGTAAAGACAGGAAGAAGTGGACCCACAAGTATAAATGACTCATTTAAGAACTTTTGCGATGAATTGACTAGAGAAATGGGTATTAGCCATAGAGGGATACAAGGTCTCTAGAAGTGTAAAAGAGAGCTCATATTAAGTAAGGCATGTTGCTTTACCAGGGCAGGTATGAGGGAGAAAGTAAGGATGTCCAGAAGAAGTGGGACAATCACAGAAGTAAGGCGCTTGAACGAGTGACTGAGGTTGGTTCCATGCGTAACTGGAGAGATTGACCTTGGGTGAATGCAAGGTGCTTATTTTATGGTGAAAGGAAAAAACGCAGAGTAAGTTAGTCCAGATGGAAAGGATGGATTCTGAGTGGTAAAGTCAGTCCCACTCCCATTTGACTACTGAGTGGTTAAGAACAGCGTTCTGCGGTGGACTGCCAAGATTCAATTCCTTAGCCTCGCCACGGACAGCTGTCTCGTCTTAGACAATTCACTTGACCTTTCTGTGGTTTAATTTCTTCATATGTAAAGGCTGTTATGAGAACTTAATTAGTTAATCTGTCTTAGACACTTAGATGAGTGTCATAATCCTTTGTGCAGGAGGAGTTAGTAACTAAGAATGTGGAGACAAATAGAAGGGGATTTTGGACTATTTTGTTTTTCCTTAACATATCAATTGTCTTGACAACCTATTAGGCACGATTCTAAATGCTTTCAGTGTATGAATATATTAAACAACCACAACATCTCTATTAGACATAAAAATAAGAAAGTTGCCTAAGGTTACATAGCCGGTAAGTGGCAGAGCTAATATTGACATTAAGGGAGTCTCCCTCCAGAGCCTGAAGTCTTTTCTCTTTTTAACGGGGATTGTTTCCTTTTTATATTTGTGTTGATGAACAAAATACATGGGGTATCAACAAAGTAGATATACAGATAACAAGCACATGAAAATATGTTCAATATCATTAGCCAATAGAGAAATGCACATTAAAGTGATATCACCCCTATCAGAATGGGGAAGATAAAAAATAGTGATACCACCAAAGGCTAGTGAGAATTCAGAGAAAGTGGATCACTCATGCGTTGCTGGTGAAATTTTAAGATGGTACAGATACCCTGGGAAATAGTTTGGGAAACCGTTATAGCCTTTCCAAACTGAAGATGGACTTAATGTAAAATTCAGAAATAGTACTCTTGGGCATTTCACCCAGAGAAATGAAGACTTACTTTAATTCATGTTTATAGCAGCTTTATTCATAACAGCCCAAACTAGAAACTTCCCAAGTATCTTTCAGTGGGTAAGTGATTACACAAACTGTGGTATGTCCATACCATGGAATACTACTCAGCAACAAAAAGAAACAAACTATCGCTGTGCACAGCAACTTGGGTGAACATTTAGGAATTATGCTGAGTGAAAAAGCCAGTCTCAAAAGAATACATACTGCATGATTCCATTATGTTACCTTGAGATAACATAATTAGATGGAGAACAGATTAGTATTTGCCAGGGGTTGGAGATGGGGGAGAGGGAGGTAGGGGTGTGCGTACCATGTACCATTAGCACATGGTAATCAAGTTGAGTATCTTGAGTTTGATGGTAGTTATGTAAGGCTGCACATTCATAAAATTGCATTGATCTGTGTACATAATAGAATGCATATGTAATGCATAACATTTGAATAAATCCTATCAATTGTACTAATCTCAGTGTCTTGGTTTTGATATTCTGATATAGTTGTGTGAGATGTTAAATTTGAGGGAAGCTGAGGAAAGGAAGCACATGTTTTTCCTGTACATTTTTTTGTAACTTCCTGAGAATCTACATGTTTCAAAATAAAGTTTTTTAAAAATATGTTAAGCAAAATACAAAAATGTGTCATTACCAGTGTACAATACAGCTCAATGAATTTTCACATGTGCACGTGTCCTTATAACCACCATGCAGATTAAAAAACAGAACAATGCTAGCACCCTACCAGGGTTTCTGTGTGTCCTCTTGCTAATCAGTAACCACTCACTCAGACTTCTGCCACTACTCTGACTTATATTACCATTGATAAGTTCTTGCTGATCTTGGAACTTTGCAAAGATGGAATCCAGTGATACATTCTTATGCATCTGGCTTCCATCCATGTTGTTGTATGCATCAGCCATTGTTCTTTTGCATCACTGTGGAATTCTATTGTGTAAATACACCACGTATTTTTTTCCTTTGCAATTGATGGATATTTCGGTTCCTTGGCCATTTTGAATAAAACAGCTATGATTGTTCTTACACATGTGTTTTGGTACATACATTTTTTTCCTCCATTGGGGAAGTGCCTAGAAGTTGAATTGCTTTAGTGCATATGGCCAAATAATTTTGAATCAAATACACTTCAACCTGCAAAATATGAGAGATTCAATTGTTTTACATCTTTGTTAGCACATAGAAACTGCAATCATAACCTCTATGCTATACATAGGAGTCAGGAAAAGATGGGAAATAACATGACAGAGAGTAGAAAACTGACTTGACTTGGAATGTATGGTAGGATTATTGACATTAGTAAATATCCGTTTGAAATTTCATGATTCTAATTTTAAAGGAAAATAAGTAGTCCTGATTGTGTAATTCACTCTGTCAAAAATAATCAGCTTGGGTTTGGCATAGACTGTTGGATTTAATCAAGGTGTTTTGGGAAAAGCAAGTAGAGCAGATTAGAGCCCTTTGACATGCTTAACACCTTGTAACTAGAAAGTTTGTAACTAGTGGCAACAAGAAGAGATGATGTGTGCTTCAAATAGTGGTGATTGCTATATTTTGGGGAACTATCTATTTCTTGTTTTTTTTTTTTTGAAACCTCAATATCTCCTTTGTATTTTTAAAAAACTTTTTGTATACACCTTTTAGAGAGTATGCAAATGTATGGTGTCAATTAGAAACTACTTTAGAGAATCATAGCGCATAAAATTGCAGTAATCTATCATTGTTTACCAATTAGCATCTCTTATTTTGCTTTTACGTTGCCTGTGCTTTATACGCCGCCTGTGCTTTTTACACTCAATGCCCATTGTTTGACTTTCTCTGTGGAACATCACATAGTTTAAAGTTTACATATTCTATAGTACATCCATTATCTTTCAAAGCTTTTAGAAATATAAAAGGAGACAGAGTTATCACAAATTTCTGATTCCAGTTCCCCACATATTTGTTAAATCTAAATTTTGCAGTCCTGCCATCTGGAAGGTTTCCTTGAGAGTTCCCTCCAGAGATGCCATTGCCTTTTCATATTCTACTTACTAAGGAGGCTTAGCCAAAGAATGTCCTTCCAAGAAACAAGATAGCCTTAATTATTTTTTTAACAAAATTATTATTGATAAAGGTATTTCAAAGTAGTTCTAAATTTTACAGGAAATCAGCTTTTTTTTTTTTTTTAAACCAACATCTTGTGTTTTCATCTTTTTGCAGCTAAGCCTGTTAGGAGGTTATCTCTGCATGTGTGTATTTATAGGTGTGGTAAAAAGCTTCATGATGCTTTTGATTGGGTCATCCCTTTAATGCCATAATTTTAATTTCATCATATGGAATGCCAATCCTAGCCAAGAACTTTGGCTAGAGTGACTTTAACTTATTTTATTATGTTCTTTCTCAATTATATACATAAAAGTAACAAAAATTTCTGCTTTACAATAAGTTGAATTTTTCCAAAAATGTTTCTAAATGGAAATGCTATTTTTAAAATTTCTAGAAAATACCTTTCTGTATCTCATGACAACTTATAATATAGAATGATTCCTAATGTTAGAATAGATGTATCCATTGTCTTGGGAAATTTTATGATTTTTAGTGATTTTAATGAGTACTTTGGATGAAACACCCTGTGTTTCAGTCTGTGTATGCCACATGATTTTTGAAGGTAGTTGGAATGACCTTTTAGGTGAAAAATATCAGCTTAATAGTAAGTTAACTTTTCTTTACATAGTTTATAAAATATGCTGATATTACTGTGATATAATTTAATATTTTTATTGACATTTACAATGGTGGTTTTTATAAAGGAAAAATATTGTAGATTTCAAGTTTCCAGGTATACAGTTTTCAACTTCCTCCTAATTTTAAGACCACAGACCTTATCTTCTGATTCTCTAATTATGTTGGGAGAACTTGTTTAGGGGTATATAAATTATTGCTATTCAGTGCTGTAGCTCCTTTTATATAAAACTACCAACTTGATAGTTTTAAAAATTTATTTTGAAGAGAGAAGATCCTAGATGGCAGTACTGAAACCGAATCTCTTCTCAGCATTTGCATCATCTGCAGTGCAATTGGCTGTAAAAAGCAGAAACCAATTCTGACTCACTTAAGCAAAAATCAAGCATTATTAGAAGGATATGTAGGGCCACAACATGAATAGGAGTCTGGGAACCAGTCTCAGCACAAGGAGAGCTGCTTAGAGCCAGAAAGCCAGCAGTACAGCAGCTGTCTTTTATCAGAAAGGGTAAAGCTAGGTCTTCTGAGGCTCTAGGACATGGTTGGTCTCTCCTGCATCCTTGAAAGAATCTTGTTCCTCGATCTTTGTGTCATCTACTCAGGAGAGAGAGGCTTGCTGGGGCATCTGATTAGCTCTTGAAAAATAACATGCATCTGTGCTGCCTGCCAGTGCAGAGCTAAAGTGCTTGCCCTTCTGGTATTGATGGTGGAGGCAAGCCATTGCCTTTCAGTGAGGCGACACCTAGGGAACTGCTGCAATTAGAAAAGAAAGATGGAAGCTCATCAATTAAAAGATGATACCAAACTTACAAATGAGCTCTGCTCCATTAAAAATTAAATACATGCATGCACATGTACACACATAAAGATATGTATAGAATACATTAAATATACTTATATATAAATTACTGTGTATCAATGTGTTACGTATGTGTTTCCTGTAAATATGCATATGTTTTACACATACATTTCTGAACAAATGAAATTCCTTAGAAAAAAGAGATCAATAAATGTTTTTTTTCCTATAATTCTTTCCCTCCTTTTTCCCGTCCTGAGCCATAATATTTTATTCTAGATAAAAAGTATGCTGACTGCTGGTTTCTTCACTTCTGTGCATTGAGTCAATGTGGTAACTGTGAATAAAATACATACAAATATTCTCCAATGATACTGTCCTCTAAAATCCAGGAAAAATGTACAATTGTTCCATTATTTCATTTCCCAAAAGGAGGGAGTGAGGAGAAATTAGAGTTGCTTATTTTAGTGAGTGGACAAGTGATGTTGTCACAGGTGCTGTAAGATGTGTCCCACGTACATGACCTGTTGCCCCAAGACAGCTCCATGTCATGCTTCCATCCGCCCTCTCTTCACCAGGGGTCTGCACACTCTGAGGAGACACTGCAGACACAGCTAACCTCTCCCAGCTGTGCCCTGATCTCTCACTCTTTCACTCAGCACCTTGCCGGGAAGAGGCTCTAGGGCTTCCAGCAGCTCCAGCCATAGCGAGGGCTTAGCTAATTAGATTTCTACCCTTGGTGGATTTTCAAGTGATAGAAAGTTCTGATGAAAAAATACAGCTTCTCATACTAACGCTGCATTGCATAAGGGAAACCAGAATCCCTAGTCTGAAAATTTATAATTAAGAGATGAGGCAAAGTAGAACACTGTAGAGTTTCAGATATAAACCAGGTACACAGATAAACAGATAATCATGATGTTTGAAGATAACCATACTCCAGACTTAAGAAGGCTTTGAGGAAAAGTAATGCTTCCTTTTCCTCTTCCCTATTTTAGCTAAAATATATGTTTTAGAGAACGATATATAACTGTATTTACAATTTTAGAGTCATATCTGAAGTTCTATTATTTACAAAGTAAAGAGTAATTTAAGTGGATTGTATTTGGATTGCAACATTAAACAGTTAAGTAAATAATTCTCCATTAAGTTTGCTTCTGTATGCAAAACTAGGGCCAATATATATTTTTTTAACTGATGTATAACTGATTGATTTGCAATGTTGTGTTAAGGCCACTGAAATTCAGTCTATGACACTGATCCACAGTTTCTAATAAGAAACACCTAAGTAATTTACGGAATTTTAGATATTTTCCTTTTGGCCTTTCTTGATACTTACATTTTTATATTAAAATACAAAAGAGTAAATTTCAGCCCACTTCTCAGGGTGAAAAGGTGACCCTTGTAAAAATTTTTTTTGGCATATTTAAGTTGCAGTACAACATTTTCTGTTGTGTAGAGATGATGTATCAAAGAAAAGTCTTTTCGAGAGTGGAGTTGGCTCAGATCCTTCACAGATGTAGTCAGCACAACTTTAAAACAAAAGTAGAAAATGAACACATCCGGCGTGATCTAGGTATATCTCCGTTGTAATCGAAGCTGGTCTTTCCTCTCCTTTGGAAACCCTGAGTCTTTGCAGAAGTGGCTTGAGAGAGGACACCTGCTTCTCATTTGAGAGTTGACAGCTCATCAAACATTAGTGGTTTTTGCTTAGTTCTTCACATTCTTTTTCCTGTTCTGATTTTATTTTCATTTTATGCTCTTCACTGTAAGTTCATTTTTCAGCCCAAACATCCAAACTAGTTTTTGCCTTAAGAACCAGCTTGTCTCTTACCTTCCTACCCTCATCCTTTCCTGTGTGGTTAAGTTATTCTAGCGTGATGTCTTTATTCGTCCCCTTGAGTGAGTCCCTCATACCCAGCATTTCCCCACCTGACAAATGCAAAGTCACTTCATAGCCGCTGCTCTTAACTACCAAGAAGAAAGATATAATGTAAAACCAACCTCTTTCTTTGTAAGTGGAGGTGTGAGACGGAAAGTCCTCCTTTGTTTTCATATTCATAGTTTCTCTTAGCTTGTTTTTTTCCAGTTCAGAAGTAGAAGGGGAGTGTATCTGATGCAGAAGCATATTTTATACCCCTCAATTGAGGGAGAATAACAGGAAATAGTTCTAATCAGGGAGAGAATGACCAACTTTTGCTCATTGTGGTCACACACACACAGAGTCCTCACATTACTGAGAAAAGATCCCTTTACCAGAGGTTTTTGCAAATCAAGAATATTTTATGCTCTCTAATGCTTTACCCTAGCTCCCTATTAAGTTTCTAAATCTTCATGAAAATGATTAGATAAAGGATGGGGAGAGTCCACTTTCTCTTGATATCAAAGAAGAAATATTTTTTCCTATTTATTTATTGAATTTCTAAACATTTTGTCCCCCCCCCCCCGCTTGCATATCACTGGGTTCCAGGGAGGTTAAATGACTTCGAGTACTTTGTGAAAACTGACAAACAAATACGTGGAAATAAAGTTAGGCACAGTAGTGGATGTTTGTTCAGAACTAATTAAAGGAACAAAAGTTTGATTCAAGGACTCTTTACCATCCCAATTGGAGCTCACCTCTGGCAATACTGAAATGACCTTCTTTATAGCTGATGTTTAGCTCATTGATGTGGGGAAGACGGGGCAAACTGTACGGGGGCTGCTGAGTGAGCAGGACTGGCTGCCATCCCCAGGCCCAAAGGGCTTTGGTTCCTGCAGCCTCTGCCACTTAGGCAGTTGCCACCAAGCTGAGGCAAAGGCTCCAGTGAGCTGTTCTGCAGGTTCTGGTGCAAGGAGGGGGGGGGGTGCTCTTTACCAAAACTTCTTGGAAAAAGAATTTCAGAGAAATTTCCCTCTGAGTGCAATGAAGACAGTGGGCTGGAGAGGTTTACCTGGAAAGAGGAAGAAATGTGTTGGGGACCTTGACTTTCAAATTGGTGGTCTGGCTGGCAGAAAAATGGTGCCCTAAAGATGCCCAGATCGTAACCCCTGGGACCTGTGAATATGTTAGGTGACATGGCAAAAGTACTTTAGGGTAGTAGGTGAAATTAAGGTTGCTGACCCCAGAATAGATTATCCTGGATTATCTAAGCAATCCCAGTGTAATCATAAGGATCCTTAAAAGTGGAAGAGGGAAGTAGAAGAGAAGGTCAGAGAGATGCAGTATGAAAACTCAACCCCCTGTTGATGGCTTTGAGAGGAGGAAGGGGCCATGAGCTAAGAAATGTAGGTGGCCCCAGGGAGAGACAATGCAAGGAAACAGATTCAGCCCCTACTCCCTCGTGTTTTCTCTTTTTCCTGAGCCTATCAGCCCGTCTCACTGTTTAATCATCTCCCTCCTTTCCTCCTCTCACATTCGACACCAATAATCCCAACTCTGCTGCTTTCAACTCCTATGGACACAGAGCCAAAAAATCACTCAACTACACGTGCCAGTCCTCCAAATCCTGATCTAGAATCCTGGAAGCAGCCTTTTAATTATCTTTGGTTCATTAGTGATGATAGGTTTGCCTGTGCTGTCCTAGCAAATCCCCAAATCTCAGCAGCTTAACACAGTAAGGCTTATTTTCTGCTCATATTGTACTCTGATAACACTTGATAGCCCATCTTCAGTTTATAGCTTTTCCATTTGAAGCCCACAGCCTTTAAGACTTTCACAGCCAGGGAAAAGAGAGCATGGAGCAGCGATACCCACTCTAAACCGCCTTGGACTGGACACAGCACACTCTGCTTATGTGAGCCCTCCTAGGTGTGTGAATGCTCAGGAAACACAGAGGACAAGATGAATATTTGCTGATCACTGACAATGCTGGACACACATCATTAGCTCAACTCTGTTTTCCCTCAATCTAGATTTTACAGTTTTGCCACTTTCCTTAAGGACTTAAATCATCTTCCGTCTCCTACCATTCTCTAAAGATTGCCCCTTCCTTCTTCAGGAGAACTTCGAATGTTTTATATCTGGTCTCTCTCTATTTGCCAATCCCATTCATTCCTCATAATTTCTCTTTCACTCCCATGCCTGTGAATCTCCCCTCACACTTCCTCACCATGAGCATTCCTCAGTTCCTTCCTGTTCTCCATCTTTAGACAACCTCTTTTGTCCTAGGGTCTTTTCTTCAGTCCATAAGCATGGATTTAAAAAAAAAAGTCTATTATAAATGCTTCCTTAATCCCCTGTTTACTTCCTCTCCTCATCCAAACATCAGTTGTGGTTTCTTACCTCTTACACACTCACAATGCCAGCTTTTGCTCTCACTAGGTTTTTGCGATTTCACTTTACAAGGTCTAAATACAAAAGACATTTCCAGGCTCTTTCTTATTATACTCATCTACTGCATTTGATTCTGCTCATTGGTATCTGGTTCCAAAAACTTTCTTTAACTTGTATTTTAAAAAAATACTCTTTTGAGCATTTTCCTCTTTGCTTTTTTTCCCCACCAGCCTTTTCAATGCTGATACTCCTGGAGGCTTTACCCTTAGCAGCTATTCTTTTCATTTTGCACTCACTATTGGAGAAATTGTCCAATTTCATGTTTTCAGGGACCAACTCTATGAAAATGGCTCTAAAGTTTGTCTCTAGTCAAGGCTACTTAAATGACTCTAAGACCTTATATCCAGTAACCTATTTTACCACTCCAACTGACTCCTAAAGGTACCCTGAAATCAAAAATTTAAACAGTGAACTCATTTTCTCAACGCCATTATTCAGTTGACACTTTTTCTAGAAGTCTAGTTCATTGGGTGATGACACCCTCTCCCCTGAGAGCAAAGTAAAATTCTTGTCAACACCTACTTGCACAGCACCAATAGATGCCTTGACCTCTCTCATCTGCACAGTGACCAACCAATGATGAGGGCCTGTCGCTATCACTCAGCACATATGTCTGAAGTCACTGTAACCATTCCTAGTCCCACCGCCACAGTTCAGATACTTTTCAACTCTCAGCTTTACTGTGCTTGTAGTCTCCTAAATGACGTTTCTCCCTCCAGTCCTGTCTTTCCAGGTCTAAATGTCATATCCATAACCTCAGGTAGTATCACTCCACGACTTAACATTCTTCTATGACTTCTCACCTCCCACAGGATAAATTCCAAGTCCCTTGGCAGGGCCAATAAGAGACCTTTTCCATCTGGCCCTTGCCTGCCAGGCCATTTTCACCTCTTTACCCATTTTGTATGTTGTGCTCTCCCAACATTAAGCTGTTCGAAGAGCAGGGACACACCATGCTGTTTCTCCCTCTGTGCCTTTTACTGTGCTGTTGCCTTTCCCTGGAATGCTCCTTCTCCCCCATCACCTGGATAGGTTGTCGGGTTCTTCCCAGTGAGATTCTTCACAACAGTGGCATAGGTCTGCAAAATCCTTTGCACATGCACCTCCTAAAAGACTTCTGAAAACTATGTATACCTTCACACATCTCCAAGTTGATATCTTAAAATTTTTCTTCATATGCTTAAGTAGTTACAAAAATATAATCTTCAGTGAAATGTGAATATTAATGATATAGAGCAGAGGTCATTAAACTGCTGACCACAAATGGCCCAAAATCACGCCTACCACTTGTTTTTGTGAATAGTTTTATTGGAAGAAAGCAGTGGTTACTCAGTTACATATTGTCTCTGGCTGCTTTGAAAATACACCAGTGGAGTTTAGTAGTTACTACAGAAACAGTATGGTCCACAAAGTCTAAAATATTTCTATCAAGTTCTTTATAGAAAAAAAAAAGTGAAATTGTTTTAGAGTAAAACTCTTACTCCATTAAAAAAAAAAAGTATCCAAAGTAATCTATACATCGTAATGATTAAAAAATACCACTGTTAATTTTAAAAGTTAAAAAATAAGCTCTTTAATGACCGGACATTATATGTAGGTCTTTTCCTCCTTGAACTATCATTTCCATTTTGTTTTACCACCTGTATTAGTCAAGGTTCTCCAGAGAAACAGAATCAGTAGTAGATTATACATACACATACATGCACATAAAGATTTATTATAAGGGATTATCTCATGTGATTATGGAAGCTGGTAAGTTCAAAATCTTCATAATCAATGTTCCTATGTGAGTCTGAAGGCTGGAAGGTTGCTGTAGTACCAGGAAGGGCCAGTGTTTCTATTTGAAAATTGACCAGTACCTTTGTGAGTCAGCAATGGATCAGCCTTTGTGTTATTCAGGACTTCAACTGATTGGGTATGACCCACCCACATTATGGAGAGCAATATGGTTTAGTGAGTCCACTGGTTTAAATGTTAATGTCATTCAAAAATAAACTCTCTTATAAATTAACTATACTTTAATTTTAAAAATAGCCTCCCATAAACACCCAGAATAACATTTAACCAAATTTCTGTGCACCCCATAGCCAGACAAGTTGGCACATAAATTTAACCATCACACCATCTAATACTTTTCTGATGTATTTTATGCTTGAGCCCTTTTATATGACCTTATCATACTTGTGTGCAATTAAAATCTTTATATTAAAAATTTAAATTGAAATTTTTTTCTGACTATTATGGTCTGTTAAAATTTCCTCTGGATTTAGATATTACTATAATGATTATTTCTACAAAATGAATCAAAATAATAAAATAGTTTACATTTTTCATAGATTATTAAACATAAAATTAAAAATTTTACTAGGAACTGATATTTTAATAACATAGATGCTTTCTCTTCAAATACTTGAGATGTATTTGGATGAACAGTACTTACTGCAAGACTAAGAATGGATTTGGCATCAATTCTATCCCTACTTTTCCTTTTTATAAATGTGAATGATAAGGAATTTTATTTTGTTGTAGCAGTGTCTCCTGACTCTTTGTCGTACGCCAAAAATCACATAGTGATCTGTCATTTAAGAAAAAAAAGACATCTTTTGGTTGATAGCTTTTTAAGTCCTCTAACTCTTTAATCAAAGAATCACAGGCCACCCCAGTGCAATAACCTGGGCTTTCTTAGATTGTGACAGGTAACCCTGTATAAAACAATCATGCATATGTATCTGCCTTTGCTTCTGATTGTGAGTCCCAAGAGGACAGGGTCAGTGTGGTATCTATCTTTGATTCCACAGTGCTACATAATATCTGTCACAAAGGATTCAGCTTAATAAAAATTAGATAAATTAATATACTGTGGTTTGCTTTATAGTCATTCTTATTATCTCCAAAGGTAGACAGATAATAGATAAGTCTCCTATGAGGCTTAAGTAAATCAGGTGGTTAACTATGTAAAAATACTAATAGCTTTTTCAAATTATTATATGTGGATTTTTAAAAAGTTGTATTGAAGTGTAGTTGATTTACAATGTTAGTGTCAGATGTGCAGCAAAGTGATTCAGTTATGTATGTACATACATATATATTATTTTTTTCTTTTAAGATTCTTTTCCATTATATGTTACTACAAGAAATTAAATATTGTTCCCTGTGCTATGTAATTTTTTTTTAAACAAAGAGTTGGTTACACAAGTGTGGGGTTGGGCTAAGCAAGCCTAAAATCCACAGGGCAGGCAGGCAGGATGGAAAGATGATGAGGAGGCTAGAGTCCCTTGGGCATCAGCTGAAGATGGTTGGCCACAAGAAGGAAGGATGGAGGAAGATACAGCAGGAAGGGAGAGTGATGGCATCTCCATCTGCTGTCTGGAGTCTCTTTGCTCAGGGAACGTCTAAGCCTTCTTGTAACTGGCATTTCAGCTGATTAAGCCCTAAACACCTGGGATAATACCTCTTTTGGGCAACTTAAAGTTAGCCCATTTGGGACTTCAAATACATCTCTAAAATCTCTTCATAGCAGCATGTGCATTGGTGTGTGACTTTGTAACTGGAGATGCACTGTGTTTTAGCCATGAAGTAGTGGCTATCTTCCTTCTGTCCTCCAGCCCTCTTGAGAGACTGTCCTTTGTAGCCTGCTCCATCTGGAATCATACTACAGAGGGAATTCTGGGGACTGTAGCTCAGCCTAGACAAGTTGACATTTCAGAAGGCTAACACACCCTTCTAGTACTTTGATAACATAGATAAGTTGACATATATTTGAAATCAGTAATTAAATTATCTCTTTACTATTTTATGTTTGGAGCAAATAATGCCAGCTCATTCAAGAAAGAGCTGCTTTTGTCTTCCTTTCTGTCTTAGCCTAGGACACCCAGAAAGCAAAGCCTAAGACAAAGTTCATAGCCTGAGCTGTAGGAGCAGGAATGAGGGGAGAGGCGAGAGAAGCAGGAATAGGAGACACCGTCAAAGGCTCTGTTATCAGACTGGCCACAAACTGGCATCAGGGCCATGGGCTGCTGAATCTCTTGGGAACGCCTTCTGAAAGGACATATACGTGACCGATGCTCAGAGCAGTCTTGCCAAGGAGAGGTAGGAAAAGAATTTATCTGACAACTCCTGTCTCATGTTGGTTCACCTCAGGGGCCTTATGTGTCTCCGTTTCCACATGGCCAACGTCCAGTGGGCCTGCATGACTGTGCTGTTCCTTGCATTTCAGCATCAACAGGAGAGTCTCCGGGTAGGAGACAAAAGTTTGAGTAGTGGCATGAGGCTGATCAGAATCCATGAGGGCAGGTCACCGTATCAGAGGCTGGGGTGGAGGATTGTTCCAAGGCCACAGAGACAGAAAACTGCAAGCATCTGACCTGCCAGGGAGCCCTTCTCTGGGGCTGAATGTAACCACAATTGCTCATGGTAATGGGAAGCCTTTCTGTCTAGATGTGTATAACCACTCATCAAAATAACTACAAGTGAGTACACAGTTGTATAAAGAACTTAGTGTAGACCTTTACCAGGGAACAGATGGTATTTATTGTTTCATTATTTTTCTGTGCTCATCTCCTGTACTAGTTCACAAGCTCCTGGAGGGCAAGGACCTCTCGAATTCAACTTGGACTTGGGAACCAAGCACCATGCTTGTGATAGGCATAGTGGTATCACTATAAATGTCGAATGAGCAATGATCACTTAAAGTCAGCCCTTATTGACCACATGCTCCCAGAGAGCTCTCTGCTGCAGCTCTCCAACTAGGAGGATTTGATAACCAGACTTGTATTCATTGTAGAATCAGTACATAATGATTGGGAGTCATTGTGAGCAGAGCAGCTTAGCTGTGGGGAGGCGCTCAGAACACGTGCAGCTGGTCCCTGAGCCTGCGTTCCTCTCTCAGAGTCACTCTCGTCATCCCACTTCCTGCTTCTGAACCTGGGCAGAGTCTGGGCTCCATCTCTGTTTTCAAAGAGGGGCCTCAGCTAAACATAGGAAGAGCTCTTTCAGAGCACAGAAGAATGTCTCTTAAGAGCTTATATGTATATAAATTAATTGCAGAGTTGAGTAAAATAATATCTCAATGATCAGCTTCATTTTAATGTTTACTCCTCACATTCTCTTCCTTCAGCCCTTTTACCAGAGCCTCTAATAACGACATAGTTTCCCGGCACTGAAGATAGTGTACACTTAGAAAGCCTGATGGCCCAAATAGGCATTATTCCATCTATAATGCTTGGAAAATTAAGTAGAACAGTCTGATTTTAGCCTGGGAAAAATGCAGGGAAGGTGTAGAAGTGACATTTATTTTACCCTATAACTATGTATTTTTTTTTTTTTCAGTCCTGTGTTGCTGGGTAAATATAAACCAAAAGGAAATTGGGATTAACAAGAAAAATTAAGAAAACCTTCTAATTCAAAAACTGAATAAATCATTCCTGTGTTAGTCTGCTAGGGCTATCTAAGTACTGCAGACTAGGTGGCTTAAACAACATATGTTTATTTTCAGGTTTGGAGGCTGGAATTCAGAGATTAAGGTATTGACAGGATTGGTTTCTCTAACGTGTTTCTCATTGGCTTGCAGATAACTGTCTTTTCCTCGTGTCTTCATGTGGTCTTTTCTCTGCATGTCTGCATCCTAATTGCATCTTCTAAGGAGACCAGTCATACTGAGTCAGGGCCTATCCTAATGATACCATTTAACTTACTAACCTCGTTCAAGAATTTATCCCTAAATACAGTCACATTCTGAGGTACTGGGGATTAGAGCTTCAACATATGAATTTGGGTAGGGGACACAATTCAGCCATAACAATCCCTAATTAATAAAAATGGCTGAATTTTGCCTTAATTATATCTTTGCTTTTACTTTCTAATTGAAATCTTATTTCCCCCTCATCCTCACTCAGACTGCTGAGTTATTTTATTCTAACACTCAATTCTTAATTGTTTCAGACTGTCAAGGAAACACCTTTTTCACCTTCCCGTGCCCTTGCTCTGTGTCCAGGGGTCTAACTGCTAAATGTAACTAAAATTGTTTTTGATAATGGGAAGCCTTTCTATCTATGTGGATACAACCACTGGTCAAAATAAATATAAGCACACAGTTGTATAAAGAACTTAGTGCAAACCTTTACCAGGGAACAGATTGTATTAATTGTTTTCTTATTTTTATGTGCTCATCTCCTGTACTGGTTCATAAGTTCCTGGAAGGCACGGACCTGTCTGATTCAACTTGGACTTAGAACCAAACACAATGCTGGTAATAGGCATAGTAGTGGCATCTCTATAAATGTTGAGTGAAAAGTGATCAGTTAAAAATCATATCTTCAGTTTTGCTAGATTTCAACTGATAATGTGTTGATTTTCCTTTTAGTTGGTGTAAATCTCCTCCAGACGCTTTGGTGAGCGTAAAGGAGTTGAATAGTAATTCCATTTTATTTATGTCTTTAGTGAAGAATGTTCTCAACATCCAGATGGGAGAAAAGAATGAGATAAAAGCGAAAAGTCAGAGCCTTTTGAATTTTCTGTCCTTTAATGTTCAAAGCAACTGATGCTTTAAGTCTGTTTCCTCACTTTCAGTGCTTGTAAGTAAATGTCAGTGTTTTAGGGGAGGAAACATCTTGTTCTATTTAGAACTTCTTTTCCTGTGCAGGAAGCTGACTTTTCCTTTTTTTTTTTTTAATCCCCCTACCAGAGAATTGCGTTATATCTACAAACAGACCTGTGTCTTGTCTTTTACTATTTGCTAACTCTTCCCACCAACTATCTTCATTTTTACTTCGGGATCAGCTGGGAAATCACACCAGCTGGCTGTGATGTTGAAAATGCTTGTCTTTTTCACATTTCTAATACAGATGGTCAGTTCCCATAACTGTCTTCCTCATTTGATCAAACATACCCATTGGAGGTGACAGAGGGACACAGGGATCTGTACTGTTCTCTTTGTGACAATTAGCTTAATTTTCATTTTCTTTTAAATATGAGTTATATGTATTCATGGACAAAAATGTAAAGTGATTATTTTTATATTTATATATGACAAGTCATATTATTGCCAAAAAATTTTTAGAGCACAATGTTAGCTAAATAGACTCTGTTCTATGAAGTTATCTATAAATATTCCCTGGCCTGGAAAGGACTGATAAGTGAAAACATTAGCCTTAATTCACCAGAGATTGTAATAGAAAAAACAGTAATATGGGGACAAATGTTATTAAATAAATGTCTAAATGCACCAGATATTTTGAGACATTCCACAGAAGAGGAATAAAAATCAATTAACAATTAAAGCCAAAATGCTATATGAACACAAAACATACTGTATTCAGAACACAATATGTTAAAATACAACAATTTCACTCAGATAATTTTCTGACTCTAACCCAGAAATGTTAAAAGTTCAGTCTTTATCTTCCATGTACAAGATTACATGGATTTATTGATGTATTTTGGATGGTAATCACCAATGTTCTCTTCTCATTGAAGTACAAAGCAATAAATACAAGAAATATATTTTCAAATATAGGCAAAGTATGTTTATCTTTTTGTTGATAAACTTGGTCCAGGAAATGCATGATTCTAAGCTTTTATAAAAGCTATGTAAAATAAAATTAATCTATAATGGCTTAGGAACAAAAGAAATAAGGCTGATTAAATAACAAAAAGTTTTGATCAAAAATGAAAAATTGTATATGTATGTCATTTATATAGAAAATATTGGTATTACTGCTTATGCAACTACCTTTTATTTATAAATTTGTTTCATAAATACTTCTTTTAATAATCATGACAGACTTATTAGCTAGGTATATTACTCATTTACAGATGAAAACATGAGTTTTATTTTTTATATTTACAAAATTTTATAAATTAAAAAAATTAAAGTTTTATTATTTTTTTCTTTAGGGGTAAGTTGGTGGCCCTAGATTACACAACTAGACGTGGAAGAGCTGAACTTGAACTCCTACTTGCTGAATTTAATATATTCCAGCTTTCTCTCATGAGCAACAGCTAAAATACATACTTTTTATGTTTAAAATTGGAAATCACCCTCAGAATGTAATAATACCAAATGTTCCTTAGGCAGTTAGGTTATCTTGCCTAGTGGCAGCCTTTAAGTTTAATTCTTCCCCCATTCACTTGCCCTATTCATTGCTTGATGAAATCATAGAGCTGAAAGAGACCCAAATCTCTCCTTTTGTTAGTGAGAAAACAGACAAAGGAAGACAAACATATTTGTCCAAGATAATCCAAATAATTTTTGGAGAATTTGAATAGAATTTAGCTTTTCCAATCCCCATTTCAGGGGTCCTCTTTTTGCATTCCTAGGGAATCATGTCATCATTCAAAAGTATTTATTGAAAAGATGTTCACTGAAGTGATAAAAAAAAAAACTTTGTTATTTTCTATGACGTCTAAGTGCCTTGTAATTCAGCTGGAGAGACATGAAGATATGAAATAATAAAGTGAAATGTATCATTGACCATAAGTTCACTGATACATTTCAGAGCAAGCAGAGATCAATGCAAGGTGTGGTGGTTAAGGAGCCCCAAGTGAGGGAGACTGTGTCTTATTAAACCCTATAGAATAGGTAGATTTCTGATGGAGGGTGAGACAAAAGATATGTTAGGGGAGGATGACAGTCTGACCTCAACCTGTATGCTATGAACTTTTTGTAATTCTGCATCAAATTGTGAACAGTTTGTTAAATTTATTTTTGCTACAAAATATAGGCTTTGGTGATGACTTCAGATGGGATGTTGAGGTGAGCAGGGTAGGTGGACATGTAGCTGAACAGTGTATGAATGATGTAAGAAATGTGACTCCATGTTTAGCTAACACCGAGGAAAGGTGTCTTTTTTCCTTCATATTTGTGAGAAATTTGTTTTGTGAAAATAGACAAGAGGATTATCAAGAAGGTACATGGTGCCTTTCAAATAGTGGCAGCACAAGACAACTGAGTAGATGAAGAAACAGATATTTATAAGGTGTACTGAGCCAAGAGTTATTAGTCAGTATTGGAGGCTTTTTTGGTAGTACTTCCTACAAGGACTTGACCAAAATTACTAATTTTTAAAAGTAGGTTGTAAAAACAAAAAGTTGCTGGTCTCATAGGAATGTCCACTGTGACTCCCAGGATCAGTAAAGAGATTAAGGAGATTCAGGCTGGAGTGATGGCCTGAACTGTTGTTGGAAAGGAAACTGGGTTGCCGTTCAAAATGGAAGAGAAACTGTCAGGCATATTTTCTAGACTTCATTGGGATTTTTGTTGCTGGTTTTGGTAGGGATTAAGTTAAAATGGAATTCAGTCTCATTCCCATTCCTAAGAGTCCTTCAGAGAGAAAAATAAAAGGTGCTTTATTTTGGTCAAGCAAACTCAAAATAAATCACACTATCTAACACTGAAAGGGATGAGATAGACTTTGTGGCCTGCCCGAGATCTAAAACTTGTTTTGTCCATCCAATGTTTTAAGGAACATTATCTCACTTGACAGGAATCAAAGCACTTTAAATATAATGACCAAGCTTTTTGTTATTCTTTACTTGGTCTGAAGATCAAAAGAACCTATGAACCTCCAAAGAGCAAAACTTGAATACTGAAATGAAAATGATAATAGTAATATGAAGGCCCTGAAAGAACTTCAGTTTTATTAGGCTCATAGAAGCCCAGAAAACCAGTACATAGGGAGAAGCCAGTTGTAAACAAAAAGCAGAGAACAGGTGAAGATGCATTTGATGAAGGACCCAGTGCTTTAAGAAAATGTATGCATTTAAAATAACCAAAGAATATTATAAATTGTTACACAACTATATCCCAAAATAGATTAGAAAATAAAAAAGATACGAAGAGAATGAAATTGGAAAGTTAACATGATTATAGCTAATTTGATACCTATCTAAATAAAACAGCAATTACAAATCTTCAAACAACACTGTAGAGTTTGTAATACTGTGACTTTTTAGTCTATATTTTTAAAGTATGAGTAACAGATAAATATATCTTGACAGGATTAAATAACAAAATTTCTAACAACATTTAGAACATACTGTAATTAATTACTAGTTCTGGCTGAGTGCATTTTGCTAAAAATTATCTTAGAAAAATACTTAGGTGGTAATAGGCTCAAAGTTGAAATCTTTTCAATAACCTGAAAGAAAACCTTGCATTTTGAAATAGAATGGAGAACTCATATGACAAGAATGTTGCTTAAAAGAGTTTGTCATAATTTTGAGGTTAAAAAATTTTGACAACAGTTTTCCAGCCTGGCTACAGCCTGGCAAAACTAAATAACAGAAATTTATGAAGACACAAAAATTTAAAACTAAAGTAATAGGAAGCATGTGGCAAATAGAAATGTAAAAACAGACAAAAAGAAGGGGACACTTTTGTTCCTAAATATTTCAGGAACTCATTGGAAAATATACATACAGAAGTATTAAAGATGTTAAAGCAAAGGTAGTAAATGGAAAATTAGAATAAAGAAAATTGGTGGTGGAGTGTGTCTGTGTTGATGGTAGTGGGGTGTGTGTGTGTGTGTGTGTGTGTGTGTGTGTGTGTGTGTGTGTGTGTGTGTAAGAGAGAGAAACTCAATATTCAAAGGAAACTACCAATAGGGTTTTGTGGCTAGATTTAAAACAACCACAAGTTGATCTTTCAAGCTTGCTGGTAAGACAAACTTGGGATTTTAAATGAAAATTCATACTCTATAGGGTCAAATGGCATAACTGACTTTCAAGTATAACACGCATAATTGTGGAGAAGTCGTGCTAGGAAGACTTAGTATTGCACAGCTCAGTATGACAGATTCATCAAGTCATGGATCAAATCACACCTCTAGTTTGTAAGCCCAACATTTATAATTTATGATACCTAAAATGTAGCTGCACTTTTGGAATACAAGGAGATCCAGAGACACCTTTTAAACTAGACTAAGAAAGCATATTGCACCATGATTTTATGAATCTTACACACTCACTTAAAACAGAGTAAAAAGAAATTTGAAGACAGGAAAAGTGAAAAAAGAATCCCTTTGGAATCAAAGTGATGATGATTGAAGAAAATGTGAGAATGAAGAGGAACATGTACATGGGAGGTAGATTTCCCATGGACAGGTTTTAAGTGCAAAACATTGGGAGACTGGTTGGTAGTGTAAGAT